>NW_003307620.1:455754-481728 GCF_000143455.1 Volvox carteri f. nagariensis
CCCGGTAGCGCGGGAAGCAGCGTTCGCCAATATTATTTAAAGGCCTCTAACGCTGCAGGAAAATTTTAGTAGAAGATTTAGAACTATGTATGTATTTAGTTTTAGCGTTTGTTCCCGCTTTGAGGGCGTGAAATGCCGTGTCAATGTCCCTAATAAGTCATTGTCCCGGCATTTCAATTGTCGCCCATAAGCATGAACCAGGCCACCAACTCACAAGCTTACATGCAACAACTAAACTAACACAAGGTCGTCCATATGGCACCTTTCCTTGGACAAGGCATCCTCCAATTGGCACGCGGTAAATTGACTTAGATTGTTTGCCCTGGCAAACTTATGTACTCCAAACTCATCCACTGGACGATGCTGGCTGTATTTCTTGCGTGGGCGATCTTGTCGCCGACGGGCGATGTTGTCCAGGGCGTTCCGGTCAAACTCGTAGGCGCCGACCTCATTACCGTTGTCCATGGACATTGTGTTGGAAGGATACGTTAAGGTTCCGATAAAATGAAGAAATGAAGCGCTCCTTCATAGTATGGAGATGGTAGAATCGTCAAGCAACTTTTGAACGACCAGGGAGAGTTGCTGATAGGCGAATTTGTATGAAGCTATAGAATTCCTTTATTCTTTCAAGGTAAATGAATGCTTATGTATTCGTCCGTTAGTAGCGTGAAGCTTTGAACACTCTTTGTACGGCAGATTCGGCACAATGTTTTGCCTCATTGCGATGTTGCCTGAAAATTTTGAACAGAAGGGATCACTGCTCATGCTGGTGCAGCAAGGCATGTAAGGAGATGGCCTGGTCACAATCCAGCAGTCATATATCGACAATCTCAAGCTATGACAACTCGTTACATGTGTCTGTAATAAAAAAGGGACTTTGCGATGGTGTGGGGAGCTCTTTGAGTGGTGGGACTGTGGAAATCCAGTTTGTTTCGCCCGTAACAAGTTTGTTACGGGCGAAACAACGTCCCTCTGAAACGTTTGGATATGCCTATGCAACACATTTCCTCAATTTCATGAACTGCAAGTATTCTAATCCAACATCACCCCAATCTCAGTGTAAACTAGTCTCCAAATGTGCCTGCACAAGACTGTCACCCCTGTCACCCGGCATTCACATTGCCTTAACCTCCTAAGCTTGTCGGGGTGTGACACGTGGGCATGAACCTTGTGACAATGGGCATTGTCACAAAGAAACTGGTTGCAATCAGAAATGCATTTTTCCTCATGCCAGGTTACCGACATCGGTTACCGATTACTGGGGACGGTTAACGGATAACGGTTCGCTCGGTAATCCTACCGACCGGTTACCCATCTCGTTAACTGGACCCGTTAGGTCGGAACCGGGCCGGAACCGGCCTGGAGTATGCCATTGGGGGGGGAGAGGCACTCCGCACTGCTGCAATTGCGAACACCCACGTTGCGGGGAGGGCCTGTGTGGTGGCGTTATCAATGCCCCTGATCATACACACACACATCCGGACCCGCCCGCCTCCCCCAAAGCCACAACGACAACCGCCATAACAGCAATAACCCGCTTCCTCCCTTCCTCCCTTTGTCCGTACTTCCGTACTAGCCTCGCCCGGTATCCCTGGCCCCTTTACACCCCCCTTTCCCCCCGCCCCCTCCTCCCCCTAGCAGCCCTGTTGTTTCCAGCAACTCCCGGGCCGTGTTGTTGATGGCGGTGAACCGGGCCGGGCCCAGCAGCACGCCGCCGAACCAGCGGGATACCACCACCACCACATTGCGGACATCAGCAGCCTGAGCCCGGGGGGGAAAGAGGGGGGGAGAGCTTGGGTTTGTGGCTATGCGGACTAGGGTTGTTGTCGCTGGTTTCATGTTTTGCGGTGTGCGCGTATGTATGTGTGCATGTGTACGTATCTGTGCGTGTGGGGGGGGAAGAACCATACGCGCAAATGGGGTCGGATTGCCCGTGGTGCATCCATACATACATACATGCATCCATACCCTCACACGCCCCGACTTTCCCCTAGGCTCCCCCTCCTCCCCACATTGCTCCCGGTTAGGATTGTTTATTCATCCCCCCACAAACACATTCCACACCACCGCCACCACCACCACACACACACACACAAACCACACAGCCCAAGGCCACCACACGTCTGCTCATTTTCCGTACGTACCGCAGCAACAGGGCACCCGCTGTTCCTGATCCCCACTCCGCCCCCCCCCAACAGGGCACCTCCCCCCCAACAGGGCACCTCCCCACCAATACCCAATCGCCGCCACGTGGGCTCTCACCCCACCTCCACCCCACCCCTCACCCCAGGGGGCTTAGGGTCAAGTCCAAAACACACACACACACACATACGCACGCGCGCGCGTGTACGTCCGTACCTGCAAGAGGTGCAGCAGCCTCCCCCCCGCGGCGGCCTCCCCATCATCGTCATAGTCCTGCAGTACGATAATCCACGTCACAGCGGTTCTAGCCCTTCTTCGTAAAGGGGGTTCACTCGGGTCTACTTACTCGCACACAGGCATACAGGTATATTCCGACTTCCTGACAGACAGATAGACAGACAGATAGACAGACAGACAGACAGACAGATAACACCCTCCGCACACCGCTCCAGCCTCTATCCCCACTCCCCACTGCTCCATTCCGCCACTGACAGATCCCGCCTTCCCCCAGCTGGTCGCGCAGTAACCCAGTGCCCCCCTCACCTCCCCTTCCCCCTCCCCTTCCCCCCCGTAACCCCTACCTGCAGGAAGGTGCCCGCTCCCCCTCCCGGGCCCACTGTGTGTATTCGGTACGCCATGATATTGTGTGTGGCTGCTCGGATCTTGCTAACAGACAACAGAGCGTCCATAACCGCCGTCACCTGCTCGAAGCTACTCACGGGTGCCACGTGAGCCTGCGCCGTACAAATGTACGTGTGCATATATGTGACTGGTGCCGTGTAGAGTGTGTGGGCAACGTCTTGCCGAGCGAATGGCCTACAGTACTACTTTCTACGCTTTTTCTTTTGTGGGTGGGGGTTGTAGTGGGGGTGGGTGCGAAATCAACTTTCATCCCCCCCCGGTGCGGTGAGGTGAGGTGAGGTGGGGGGGCAAGTGGCAATGTATTGTTGGGTGGCAGTCATTACATCGCTTCACCCGGGGACCACCCTCACGCATCCCTCTCCCTCTCCACCCTAGGGTACGACCGCCGTACGCCACCCACCTGAAAGGTAGATTTCTTCTCCACGTACGGCACTCCACTGGTGACTCTAAGGGCCCCCAGCAGCTCCATCACCTCGGCCTCCCGAACCGCCTCCTGGGGCTCCGTGTATGTGCGTGTGTATGTGTGTGCGTGTATATGTATGTATGTGTGTATTTGGGAGGGTTGGCAGGGGGGCAGGGGACGGGGAGGCGGACACATCGTGTACTAAAACGCAAAGGCGGGTTTGTGTCCGGCTTTCCTGTACAACAGAGCGGGATTGCGCGGGAGAGAAAAGTCTTATTTCATGAAAACCAGCCACCAAAGCGGCAGCCGGGTTTTAACTGGTCATTCTTTCCCCTCCCCCTCTGCTTTTCCAAAGCCACCCGTACATACACACACCGCTCCACACACACACTACATACATACACACACCGGTAGGATAAGGATAAGAGACCCTGGCTGGTATTGGGTACCCAGTCTCCCCGCCCTTCCCCCCCGCCGATATTGTAGACGTCGGCATTTGACTCCTTGCTTTAGACGTACACGCAAACTAAACCCCTCGCCCCCCCAACGACAAATAAGCCATTCTATGACCTCATTACCCATACACACACACACACGGCCTCCAGCTCCCCCCCCCCCCAACCCACCTGGGCCGCCCTCCGGGAAGTCCCACCACCCCCTTCCCCCTCCTGCCCCTGCTGCTTCTGTGCCTGCTGCCGTACAGAGGGTACGGCCCACAACATGTCATGTTGTTCTCTCAGCCACTCAACCCAGTTGTACAACACCACCTCACCTACCGGGGGAGGGGGGAGGGGGGCGCCAAGGACACAGGGCATAGGCGCAGGGCACGGAAATGGTACGAAAGTTGTTGTACGTGTCGTACTTTATTCAGCCGGTTCTCTGGCAGCGGTCACGCCCCGAAACCCAGGCACCTCCATTGGCCCGCCTCCGCCACTACCCAGATTCGTGTCGGGTGCCAGGCTTTGCCAGACTTCCCCCCAACCCCTCCCTCTTTCCCTTCACCCCTTTTCGCACGTACCCCCCCTCCCCCTTTCCCCCTCCCTCCCTCCCTCCCTCCCCCTTATTGTACGGACCACACCGGGGGTGAACATCGCCTCCATCTGCTTGACTGCCCACGACAACACGTCATCGGAAAGGTGATTACCGTACAGTACGGCAACGGGGCAGGACAAGCTAGGGTAGTCGTACGGCAGGGAGGCGCGCAGCACTACCTCTTGGCTCCCGCCCTGGGGATGGGGAATACACACCTGCGGCGATTGGAGGGGGAGGGATGATCGGGGGCGAATTGTGCTAAACAGTGTGTGTGTGTGTTTTACTGGGTGATCTTCAGGGAGCCGCAGTGGGGTGTTGGGGGGCGGGGGGAAATTATATTGGTCGTGGTACACCAGGTAATAACTTCATAAGGTTGAACCGAAGCGACCAGGGGACCGTATATGTGTGTGCGGGCGGAGGAGGGGGGTGCCGGTGTAACATCACTCTGAAGGCGCGGGGAGGGACGGGGGGCAGGGTGTGTGTGTACGAACACCGCGACCCATTCCTCCCCCCACCGGGGAGGAGGGGGGAGCTAGGGGTCAAACCCAACCCGAAGGAGGGGGGCAGCACGCGGGGGGGCCGACGGCCACCAATAAATCCTGGAGCCCCATGGAGATAGCAGTAGCAGTAACAACGTAGACGGGTGTGGCTATTGGGGTGATGGGCGTGTCGTGTATCAGAGCTCAGGAGGAACAGGTCATAGCTGTCTTGGCGCGACTGGTGACGTGAGGGCACGTTGGATGGCGGGGACGTACTGTAGGTGTCGACGCGAGGGATGATGGGACCGAGACTAAATAGCAGAGTTGAGGAAGAGTTGGTGCGGTCACCTCAACGAGGGACTCCTCCCTGGAGACGTTGACTGATTCACCAAATATGGCTTCCAGGGCCAGGAGCTCCTCTTCCCTGGCGGCGGCATCCACTTCAATTGCGTCGTCGCCCATCTCAATTCACGTTAACTTCTGATGGGAGCTTTGCGTTCTTTTTGATGAGGACTTTCCCCGTGCTGCTATTATTCTTCCTGCTGATCGGTCTTATATAACCTTGCTTCCGAGGACTGCAATACCGGTGTCTCTCATCTCCAGCTCAAACATAAGTTTTCGGTGCTGAGGGAAGCAACCACCCCAAAACTCCTCCGGCTTCATGATTTCATAGCACTGAGCAACGAAGCGGTCACCATTCCACCTAAGCTGGGTTGGGCTGTACGGGAGGTGGCTACAAGTAATTGGAAAGCAAATTTCAGGCCCTTCAATGCACGTTCGTGGTGTCACTATGTAGTTTTTAATGCAGTGTGTGGCCATGCTGGCAGCTGCAATTCATTATCTTTTAATTACGACAGACAAGAGGCACATTGACATGATTCTTCTAATTCTGGTTATGAACATATGCTTACCATCCATTCAAGAGAAGCCCAACATTTATCAGTGCAGCTGTTCCCTGGATTAGCCCCTAAAGAACGCACGTCCTGGACATCCGTCAGAGCGCGTTCAACTCTTAGCTGACGTGTATCATATTCTATGTAGTACTGTATTATACCGTTGCCAGGTCAGGACTAAGGGCCGGGCTCCACTGACCGGGCACCGTCGGCAAACGCGCAGAGTTGTCCTGGAACGCGATCTGGTTAATAGGCATCCATACGACATTTGCGAATGGTGCAACTCGTGGTGATAGTCCGGGAAAGCGGGATATTGACGCAACTCGAGGTTCACATGGCCGTGCTGCACGCGATGCTGTCTCAAGAGAGCCTCGTCATTGTTATGAGCTCCAAGGTACTCAGTGGGAGTTCCTTGGAAGGACATTGACGAGGATATGGCACTCGCCGGTTTGTGTAGCAGGCGTCTGTCTCTCCTAGCACCGTGGACTGCACTGGTCAACGCACCAAATATACGCCTATTAAGCTGACATCACTGCAAAGAGTATATGCGAGGTCGAACATTTTATACATGGTCGGGAGCATGTCCTAGCTAAGGATTTCCCAGCGAGGGATATGGACAGGGCTCGGGCCGAAACCTAGATTGCAAAACAGTTTCCGATTTTTGACCTTCCTGCATAACCTCGCGAAACATCCGGTAACTGACGGAAACCTCGAAATGCTGCAATTTGTTATGTCTATGAATGGAATAACTTATGGGAAAAGTTACGGAAATTTCTCTTTCGATTGCCCGTCCGCAGTGCTCGGGCCGAAACGGAAACTCTGAGAAACGGAAACTGTGCGAAACCTGTTTAAGCAGCCCCTCGCAGAAATGTGAGCCGTCGTACTCTGCCGAATAAACAGACCGTACAAAATGGCCCAAAGACAGTCCCGAATTTTAACGCGCGGATGCGCGCGTGCGATTCGCAAAATGCGCGTGTACAAGTGTATATAAATTTTCTTAGAAGAAAGGCCGCGGTGCGACAGCGCGTTGCGCAGGTGGGCATGTTGGCCACAGGCGCACGCGGCATGCAGGCTGGACTATTGCGTGGCTGCTTTGCAGTAATTGAAATCACAGAAAGCAAACAACGTAGCTTGCAAGACTGGGCGCTTGAAACGACCGCGGGAAGAGGAAGCGTTTGGCGAAGCGGCAGTTTGCGCAAGCAAACGGGCGCGGATTCGGTAGTGCAACGTATACAGCACCTTTTTCAGAGTAAAGTCAAATTACAAAGTTGCGCAAAGTATAACATACATAAACTTAATTAAACATAAGAACAGATAAGACGTTTAGAGCCTTGTCGGTGACATGGACGCCGCTGTTGGCTTGGAACAGCTATTTGCTGTGCATAGGGACGTGCCCGCGTTAGCCGTGTTGCAACAGCTCAGGATGGATTTCAGCCAGCAACAGCCTCAAGAGCTGCTGCACAACCACCGGGAATGTCTTCAGTTGGGCACGTGTAGTTTTGGTCGGCGGGGTCGAGCAACGTACGCAATGCGCACAGAAACCAAGGTGCAGCGTTCTGTAACATCGCCAACATATCCGGTACGCGGTGGCAGGCTTGCCGAGCACGAAATGAAGGGGGGGTCGCATCTCACCATTCAACTAGGCATGCATGTGCTCGGTTGAATGCTCGGTAGCGTGCGAGTTTACCCCTATCAGGATGTTTGTTTGCATATCCCTCCAAGCGAGAGGGCTTGCACCTATGCTGATGTTCGTTCCAAGAAATGAACTGAGGACTGATGCTACGGTGGAAGATTTGCACGTAAATTCGCCCGTGCAATAAAACGCCCTGTAACTCGCTTACGCTAATCTCACATTCCAATATGCCACTGCACTTTCCTCTCCAGCCTGGCCACATTCTCTTCCTCGCAAACGTACTTGGGCACCTTACAATCCAACACCATACGTGCTTTAGAAACGCGGGCAGCTGCTTCACAAGGACCCCCCTATTTCCATGTTTTCGGCAAAGAGGTCCAGGAACACCGAAACTAGTTACCAGCGCCGTACGCGGAATCTGTTTTCAAAGCGTCCGCATGGTCTTGAAGCAAAACTATGCAATAGTTTATCTTTATGCTTATAATGTCAAAAATAATTTCAGTGTTAGCGGAGAACCAGGCACCTCAGTTGATGGCTCTGACTGAGTCAAAAAGAAGGGAAGGAGGCCCAAGGACCACACCGTTTGGGTTCACTTCATTAAGAGGGACTAAAATACCAAGTCAAAGACATGGGGCGTCTCCTGCAAGTACTGTCCCTGCCCTCGACATGTCCCTACCCAAGACATGATCTCCCAGCTTTTTTTCTATGAACCAAGAAGCTTCATGTAAGATGCTCAGGGCTGCCTCTGTCAATAGATGATCACTTATCCCAGAACAGTCCAATCAGCAAACCCTCAGATGTCGAGACACTTCCCTACACCTCTGTAGCCTTTTCCCATGAATAGAATTTGCAACTCTTGCAAGCAAAAGACATATAGGTCACAAAGGATACAAATTCAGGCCTGTACGACCTTTGGGTAGGTGACAGTCGGGTGATCGCGAGACCTGAGAGCTGTCTGAGGGTATCCAAGCATGCGCCTTGGCACGCAAGGCCCATTTACGACGTTTGCCATTCATCGACATAGCATATTTGCAGCACTTCGAGGACTCCGATAGTTACCGGAGGTTTCGAAAGGTTTCGCGGGAAGGTCGAAAATCGGAAACTGTTTCAGAAACGCAGTCTATCACATCTATCAGATCAGCCCGATCACTGGCCGTCCGGCAACTTCTCGCACGGGGCCCTTCGCGCTGCAAAAGCTACAAACACACATTCCTTTACATATGTACTATCAATTGGTGCATGACATCCCAAGAAAGGAGGTGCGGCGGACCCGGCCGGCCCTAAGGAAAAATTACGAAAATTTACGACCAGCCAATGGAAAGGCCCTCTTAGCACTTGCATTGTGCGAAAAGAGGTATAACTCAGCAGGATAATGGAAGGCGATCCCTCAGCGTCTAGGGAGCACATGATCACTTGCGACAAGCTTCAACTAGTCATGCATGGGGTGTGGGAGTCCACCTGTGGGCGCTTCACGTCCTGGCCAAGCTCCCCGCTGCCTTGCCCTTTGTTTTTGTTTGGGGGACTTAAAACAGTTTACCCTGTCTGACAATCAGTTTGCTCCCTTCCTCTGAAAGCTCGACCAGCGATCATGACTACGCGCGCTTGTTCACGCCACCCCGTTACAAAGGAAACGTTTGGCCGTTTCAGTCCATGGCCTGATACGGCAACACCACCGAGGGCGCTGAGATGGAAGACACCAAATCTCCGATTTTTTAAACCCATAACCACACCCAAAAATGTTTTAATGAAAACTCCACTGAATTGGGTAAACTGAGAAAACTGAACGGCAGGGTTGCTCGACTGCAATCCTACCTCGGCCGAGAAACCGAACAATTGCTCCCTTGTTATTTCAGCAAACATACCTTGAGCACTATTCTCAAACTGTGGCTTGGGAACGCGATGTAACCGGAGCTTTGCCACTCCTGCCATTTCATGACGTAAACGCAACAGCCATATGACAAATCGTTTCTTCCTGATTTGACATTCGCCACATTCCCTGTCAGGGGAAAGGGAGGGCGGTCCGTTCACTTCCGGTCATCTGCTCCTCCCTCCGCCGTGTGTGTGTGTGTGTCCTCCCTCCGCCTCTTAATATCCGCGGCCTATTAGGAGGTCTGGTTGGGGGTCGCTCTCCCCTAGGGCAGGCGGCCGATTGGGGGCGGCGCGAATCGCTGTGAGGTCGTGAGGTAGAGAATTGTTGTGGTGTGGTGGAAAGAGTAAAAAGAGTTGTTGGTTTGAATTGCGCTAGCAAAGCCCCGCAGCGGCTGCAGCAGGAGGTGAGAAAACAGCGACAGAAGTAAACAAATAAAAATGGTCACGAGTGTTTCCTAATCAGCATCCTCCCCCATGTGGCAAACTGCGTATCAACCCAACCTTCCTCACTCATCCAGCAGATTCATCCTCAAGCAAGCCGGTAGTACGCAACGTTTTAACAGTACCATATCACCATTGTTGTTGCCCGTGAGCCAACCTTGCTAACGCCGCACTTGATTAGCCCACTGTGGGCCCCCCTACCTCCCCCTTACCTCCCATATGATTAGCATATCTGGGGTTGCTGGGCCGGGGCAGGGGGAGGGCGGAGTTGGCCTAGTTAAGACTGACTTAGTATCCTAATCAGGACATATGTTGCACCCGCTGATATTAATCTACCTGTCTGTCTACCTACCACTAGCTGTATTCGCGGAATCTGGCACTTGCCTAATCGCCTGCACACCACCTCTACCTGTCAATATCATGTCTTCAGATGATGTCGGACGGCTGCTCCTGCGGCCCTTCCCCCGGTCGACCGGCTCGTATATCTGATATATACCCTCGGGCCGGCGTGGCTGCATCATTGGTGGGGGGATTCATCCGCCGGCCGCAAGCTGTTTCCAACACCGGCGGGATCGAATTCCACTTTCCATTCCACTTTCATCATCGCGCACTCGCCTGTACTCGTAACAGCATCTACAGCAAACCCTGTCTCAGCGGGCGGCGGCGTGGATAGCCCCCAGCCAGGTTGGGTGTGGAATGTTACGGGGGTTAGAATGGGGTTACTGCGCGTGAGTGTGTCCTCTCTTGAGCGTTTCGAGTCCTGTCATCTCCATTCGCCTTCCTTTGTCCGTTTCGTCCTTTCTCCATCTATTACCAGCTGCCCAACCCACTTGGCATCTGGCCGTGTGAAAAGAATTTGGGGCTTCTGGTGCGAGTGCTCTGATCACGGATTGAAGTACCTTACGATCAGAAGTTTCTACCAAGTTTTTTGAGCGGGGAGCTTACCCGTCCGTCGGGGTAACCAGTCCGCAAACCGCGGTGTTTTAGTGTTGATAGCTAGCAGGCATATGCTTTATCTGCCTTCGGTAAATGTTGCCTTGATCGTAGCGGTTAGGGTCATGCAGCTACGTACCGCGGCTTTAGCGCAAATCCCTGCCTGGCGTTTGCTGAACACAAAGAGAAGCGCGCAAGAACTCGGCAATTTCATAGAGGCGCTTGATGTAACCTTTTGACGTTTTAAGCACCCCGTGAAAAAAACCCGTTGCGGCTTGTCCTCGTTTTTGCAACAGCCCACTTTCCAGTTTTGGCATATGGATTCGATGAGCAGGTTGTTCGTACGATTTGACTTGCTCCGTACTACATCAATAGAGCCCACAAGAATGCAACTCGCACGCTGTAGTTCACATCAACTCAGTCCAGGACTGGAAAAATGCAGGTTCACGCGAACCCGGCGTTCTCTGTGGCCCGAGTGCGATCCCAGCGACGAGGTGCGTTACAAGAAGCCAGGCTCTAGGACTTTTTACTCTTTTTGAAATACCTTGTACATAACTAGTTTTTCATATGGCCTGAATGTCTTACCTATTCTCCCCTGGCCTGGCGCTGTGTCCCGGTGCGACCATCGACGCGATGACCGCAGGAACCACACGTGCAGTTGCTGGCGCATCAGCGGAATTCTTGCAGAGGTAACTTCCAGAGCAACATGAACATATAAGCTTAGTAAGATAGGAGCGCTATATCTTACATACCTCTCTTTCGCTTTTTGTCGATATGTGCTTAGCAAAGCAAGCGCGCGCCCTCCTTAGACACCCTCAAACCACAACTTCACGAATTAATTCAAATTCTTTTATCCTCACAATCTTTACAAAGATGCCGCACTCTCATTCCACCCCCTTCCCTCAGCTCTCGTAGGCGCACATCCGTAGCCGGATTCCCCCTTCCGGCACATTGCGCACGTATACGCCTGCTGCATCAATAACTTCAACACCCGCACTACCATTTCCCCACGCTTATCTATGTGTGCCCCGCCATCTGCTCTGCCACTTTCCCCCTCCCCTGCAGCTCCGCCTCCCCCTCCACGTCCCCCTCCTCCCCGCGCACACCCCCACCCCCGCCCACTCACCGGGGGGTGCTCATCCTCCCCGGCCTGGGCAACAACGCGGCGGACTACGGCCCCCTTGCCGTACAACTGGAGGCGCGAGGAATGGCGGTGGAGGTGGCGCAGGTGTGCTGGCCAGGATGACTTAAAATGGCCACTATGTATTTATGTATGTATGTGTGTATGGCCAGTATGTATGTATGTATGTATGTATGTATGTATGTGTGTATGGCCTGTATGGCCTGTATGTATGTATGTATGTGTTGTTGGTTACATTGTGGGCTGGGTGGGATCCCAAAAATCCCATCCGCGGCCTTTTCTGTCTATTTGTCTGTTTGTCTTCCCTCTTGGGCTCTCCTCGGGAGTCTGGTGCTCTGATACCATCTCCCGAAGGCACACGAGCATCCCCCCCTTGCCCCCTCTCTCCGTCCCCTCTCCCACATACATACATACACACACTCAGGTCACTCGCCCCGACTGGTCTCGGAACGCCGCCGCATTGGCTGATCCCGACTGGTGGAAGGGCTGTCTGAAACCCCGACCCGCCGTCAACTGGTGGGTTGGGGGGGAGAGGGGGAACTGGTCGGGGGGGAGAGGGGGAACTGGTCGGGGGGGAGAGGGGGAACTGGTCGGGGGGGAGAGGGGGAACTGGTCGGGGGGGAGAGGGGGAACTGGTCGGGGGGGAGAGGGGGAACTGGTCGGGGGGGAGAGGGGGAACTGGTCGGGGGGGAGAGGGGGAACTGGTCGGGGGGGAGAGGGGGAACTGGTCGGGGGGGAGAGGGGGAACTGGTCGGGGGGGAGAGGCGAATAGAGCGACAAAATGAGCAAAACAAAGCATCAGCTGCCTACGCGTGTGTATGTATGTATGTATGTGCGCAAAAGTGATTCCAGACCTCATGGAAAGAGTGGGGTAATGTAGGTATACAAATGCCGTACTTGCCGGGATGGAAAAACGGGGGACAAGCGGACAGACACCCCTCTCCCCCTCCCCCCCCCCGGCAGGTACCTGGACAAGGTGGATGCGGCCATGCAGCGCCTGAAGCGGAGGGTGGAGGCGGCGGAGGCGCCCATCACCATGCTGACTCACTCGGTACGGCAGACGTGGGCGACGGAGGCGACGGGGCGTACACACATACACACATAAATACTGCGCGTCACTTTTGCGTTTTGATCATGCAGCAGGTCTTTTCATGTTGCTTTCCCTTTTAAACCTACATACGTACATACGTAGATATCGCTTCTTGCCGTTTCCGCCCGCCCTCCCCCCCCCCGCACATCCCCGCCCTCACCCGCCGTATACACCCCTTGCCACACACCCTTTTGGCTCACTCCCCGCCCCCCCCCCCGCACGTCAGGCTGGTGGCTGGCTGGGCCGTGTGTATTTGTACGACTGGGGCACCGAGGGTGTCGACCGTTTCGTGTCCCTGGGCTCCCCCCACCTCCCCCCTCCTCGGGGGGCGAAGGGGGTGGACCAAACCCGGGGCATACTTACGGCGTGCAACGATATGAGCCCAGGAGCCTTCCATAGCTCGGTGAGTGTGTGTTTGTATGTATGTATGTAATTACGTGTGTGAGGTGGGGGATTGGGGGGCCGGAGGTTAAGAAGGGCGGGTGTACTGTGTGGGGTGGGGTGGGGTGAGACGGGGGCGGATGGGTTTGGATTCGAAGCCAGGGAGGGATCCGCTGCGAAATGTCGACCGGGCTGAAAACCACCACAACCACAACCACCAACTGCTCCCTTTCAACCGCCGATATGACAGGGTTGCCGCTTTGAAGGCTTCACGACATTGCCGTACATTTACTGCTCTCGTTATGCACCGTGTACTAAACCACCCCAACCGCCATGGGAGTTAACACAAACTAATTTCATTTGAATCGGGTTGCAGATTCAATACGTCACCATTTGTGGCAAGTTCGTACACGGCGTACCGCTCACCGGAAAGGCGGCCACGCACACGTCCAACCCCCCAACCGCTAACGGTAACGGACCCTCGTCCTGGCTCGCCAAATTCGCCGGGTTGGGGTATGAACAGGTGCGTGTGTATGTATGTATGTATGTATGTATGTATGTATGTGCATGTGTGCGGGGGTTACTCTGTGCCATGTGCGTACAACAGGGGGACAGGGGGACTAATGGGGCCGGATGCGGGGAACAAGCCAATTGATACCCAGTCCGCGGAGGCTTATCTCTCCCCCCCGGCCCCCCAAACCCCCACTAAACAACTCCCGGGGATTGGAGAGTCGGGGGGAGGGTGAGGGGAGCGCTGTGATGAGCCAGCGGAGTCCCCCTCTGGCCCCTCCCCCTCTGGCCCCCCTGCCAGGTGTGTGGTGAGGCGGAGGTGTGGGGTGACGGCATCGTGCCTCAGCCCTCCGCCCACCTGGAGGGGGCCTTATCCGTGGACTTGGAGGGGGTCTTCCACTCGCCGTTGGGGGAGAAGCTGCCCTTCCTGGGGCCCTGGTACGGCTCGCCGGAGGTGAGTGAGGGAAAGGGGGGGGGACGGGGCTTCAATGTGGTTATTGCGAGGGAGGGTTGTGGGAAGGGAGGTTGGTGGTTGAAGGGGTGGTGGTGGTGGTGATGGGAAGGGGGCCCTGGGTGTGGGTGAGTGGGATTCCTTCGCGGCCCTCGGGAAAGGGGGCTCCTGTTGCCGCCGATTCGCGTCACGTGACGTCATGTCAAGTTAGCAAACTCCCTGAACCCGTGTGTGTATTATGATGTGTATGTATTAGGTGTTGGAGCTGTGGCTGCATCACCTCACTGGGGAGGCAGAGACACAGGCATCAGCGGCAGCGAGTACGGCAGGTACGACGGCCCGGGTGGCGCCGGCGTGAGGCGCCTCAACGGCGATCATGACGATGGCCCTGTCGTGAGCATCAGCGACGACGCTGATCTCATCGTACCTAAAGCGTGCCGTACAGACGGATGTACGGATGATTGTACAGCGAGTTTCCGTAGGTCAACTGCCTCGCGTCGGAGCTCTCCGATCTTCCCCGTCAGGGAGGACGGGACATTGCCCTCCAGCCCCTCCGTACCAAGGGGGGAAGAGAGAAGAGCTGCTAACGGCCATGTTGATGCATTTGGTGGATATTAATTCGGTTTACCTGCACTTTAGGTACTTAGGGTTTCTATGTATGTATGTGTGTATGCTTCGGGGGGTAATGTCCCTGGATGAATACCTAAGCCGCGAAAGAAAACACACAATGGGTGGCGGTACTAGGTAGGTCGTGGTCTGCCTTATGCCATTTGTCGGCCTGTCTGTCTACCTGTCTTTCTGTTGGTTTGTCTGTTTGTATGTACATGTGTTTAATGTGCGTCGTCGTCATCATCGAGTAATCCGAGATGTGAGGGGCTGTGTGTGAGCGGCAGGAGGAGAAGAAGAAGAAGAAGAAGAAGGTGTTGTTATTTCTGTCCGCCATCCTGTGGGGCTGTTTCAACAGCACCATCTGATTCCGCTTCTGGGGTTGTTCCCCCGGGCGTTGGGTGGAGCAGAGATGACCGTTATCATCGACAGCAGCAGCACCACCACCGCGTTGATCAGTTCGGCCCTTGCAGAGTGCTATTTTTATTTTATATTTAGCTTTATATATGTATGTTATATACCTAGATACCTCTGGGCTCCCAAATGGAAAGGGTCGAGGGACGCAGCTGTGTTGGGTTGTGTGTTGGTGTGTGTGGTTGAGGATGATAACTTTTTCATCATGACGACGTTTCCAGGCTTACCCCCACCTCCCCCTCCGCCCGCGCCTTCTCTGCGTGTTCATTACAAATATAACGTAAGCAGTAGCAGTTACTGCGATTTCTGTCCTTATCCTGACTGTTTTTACTGTCCTTGCTTTTGACAAGTGAATGTTGCCATACCTGGGTTGCCATAGGGGACGGGAGGGAAGAGAAGCAAAATGCAGGACATACGATTATTTGAATGTATGTATGTACATGTGTATGTACGTATGTACGTCTGTCAAACACAACAGGCGCCAGTGGCGTTCATCAGTCACATTGAAGCAACCAAAGCCTCTGAAAGGTCATCATCGATCAAGACGGGTTTCGCCGCCCAGTGGGTGCAGCCCCCCCCCCTCTTCACACACACCCGCGCACTGAGAAACCCCACCACGTCATGTCGTACCATGTCATGAGCCCAGTTCGGGCCAATCAGACAGATCCAGATCCAGTGCAATACTTTCCCCCCTCTTGAGTCGACAAGTCAGCTCTGTACCGCAGCCCGTGGCTCTTCCCGTTTAAGAGGCCTGCGATCTCCCTCCCTTTCCCCCTTCGATGCATTCATATGTAAACACACGCAGTGCCCCCGGTGTGCGTGTGTGCGGGGCCCCCGCCCAGGCAAAGGATATAGCCATCAAGTTGGGGGCAGCCGTCCAAGTCGTGCGCGCCCTTCACACCCCCCAGAGCCCCGCGGCGCCCTCGCAGCACGGCACTGCACCTCGGCAGCCGCAGCAGCTCCACCAGACGGCCTCACTAGTCCCCCTCCCCCCAGCCACAGCCCACTACCCGGCCGCCGCTGCCACCATCCCATGAACCATCCCATGAAAGGATGGGTGTCGAATTTCCCCCCCCCGGGATGGGGCCCCAAAATGTTGGAATTGGATTGGTTGGGGTCCTGATCCCGCACAACATCAACATGAATTCCCGTTTCAAGAACTACTCCGTGATGCCCAACTACCTACTAGGGTGGCACGTTGGAACGGAAGTGTTTGCCACGTCTGCGTCTGGCCCCGTCAACTCCATCATTTAAAACCCCCCCTTCCCCCTAATCCCCCCCGCTCAGAAGCCTTCAGAGCCCCCCGCCGCCCCCGCCGCCAGCACCACCAGCCGTAGTGGTGTGCTGCGGGTGAACAACATCTCCCCCCCGGGCAAAACGAAGTGTTGCTGCCGATCACCATCTCTGTAACCACCACCCTCCGCCCCTCCCCTTCCCTCCCCGCCCCCCTCCCTCGTCTGCAGGCCCCTCCAGGGCACCCCTTTAGCCAGCAGCTCCTCCTGCCCCGCCAACACCGACATCATGCGACACAGCTCAAGGTTCATACGCACACGCCGGGTCGCGAACCAGCCGGGGAGCAGGGACATGCGCGGGTAGGGGCGCGGTGCCGAAGAAGAGGGGGACGACGACGACGAAGGAGAAGAAGAAGGCGGCACAGAAGTACACGTGGCTGGGGCATCAGCGGCGGCGGCGGTAGTGGTGGTAGTGGTGGTGGTTGTGGTGGTGGCGTTGTCGGTTCGGGGGCGGCTCCAGTGGATGTAGCTGTCACGAACCCGTACGGCAGCTTGGCAGGCCGCGTGCTTTTGCCGGCAGTCGGCTATCGCTGGGACCAGCAGCAGGTTCCCCGGCTGGTCTCCCCTCCTCCTCCGCCGCCGGAGGGCCTTTCGACACGAACCGGGGGGTGGGGGTGGGGGAAGGAGGGGAGAGGGCGAGGGTAATGGAAGGGGGAAGCCCCCGGGGGGAGGGGTGACGACGAACAACACGAACGGATTGGTCTTGCACGCACACACACATACACATATCAAGTTAATGTACGGCTAGAAAAAGGGGGTGAAAAAGGGCAAGAGCAGGGCTCCTTGACACGTTTTTTGTCGGACAAACGCACAGAAACGTAAACGAACAGATTTTCGTATGAAACGTGCCCAAACGAGGGTGTAAACGAGGGTACGAAAACTACGATAAAATGTAATAACTGCTTTACTACAATGCACAACTACGTATTCCTTATTGTTTCCTTTATTAGGAGCAGTGATTGGACCATTGCTTAATGGGGGAGCCAGGGCCCAGCAATGCCATCCGGCAGGAGGTCACCATCTATGTACATTGGCCTCAAAAGATAAAGCCCCAACACTTTCAGTTAGAAGATAAACGCTTATGAGCACCAGTATGTAACTTGAGGACAGTTTCAATCAAAGCAACAAGGAATGGCGGCCGCGGAGTCAACTAGATGCGCCATGGTCAATCGGCAACCCAAACGCTCGGAGGCTAGCGTTTTTCGTTTGGTACGGCATCGTTTAGCTCAAGGCAAACGAAAGACTTTCTCGTTTATTTCGTTTCGTTTTCGTATTTCGTATCCGAGATCCCTGGGCAAGGGTCAGTTACCCGTACACCTATTATCACCTGGGTGATGGCCTGCGCCACCTCCTCCAGCGCCGTCCGGCCATCCAGGCACTCCACCACCGCCGCTTGCTGCGACCCCAGGGCACCCTCCAGCAGGTGCAGCAGCAGCTCCACCCGCCCGGCAGCGGCAACCGAGTGGGACCCCGAGTGGGGGCCCCAACTGCTCACGGCTCATGGATTGACCCGTGTGTGTGTTTTGGGGGGCCGGAGAGGTAATGTTCGTCTGTCTGTCTGTCTATATATATGTATATATATGTATATGTATATGTCTATGTGTATGTATATATATGTATATGTATATGTACGTATGTACGCACGTATGTATGTGATGTGAGGGTGGAGAAAGGGGGAGGCGATGTGGGAAACCCACACACCGCCCCACAGTCACATACACACACGCCGTTGACGAAACCCCCCACAAGGAACAAACAAACCCTTAGCCTCCCCCCTTCCCGGCTTCCCCTTACCCCACAAACACATACACCCTGTCACCAGGCGCCGCTCTACCCCCCCACCCCGCGGCCAACAGGGCCACAGACCCCCCAACTATCAATGACACCTCGTCCTGGTGGGATGGCCACTCGTTCCTCCTCCGGCTCCGACCCAACGGCTCACACGCCCTATCAACCCACCTTTCCCTCCCCCTTCTAAAAGTACTCCAGGGACACCAGCCATTCCCAAAGAGACGTATACGCACACACACATACATACACACGCACATACATACATACATACATGATCGGTCGTCCCGATTTCATGGCTTGGGCGACCCGAGAGATGACGTTGTCGCCAACTGGTACGAACCGGACGAGCGACACGCTGTACGGCATCGCCAGGGATGAAGGCGCGGCTGGCGCCTGGCATCAGGTGCATGCGCAAGGTAGTGGCGGTGGTGGTCAAAGCGACAAGCACCGGACACAGCACGATACCGTACGACACGGCAAGGTATTGGAACGAGCGGTGTGAGTGTTTCATGCGGGTTGGGCCAATTGATCTGCAGCAGCTGCAGCTGCGGAAAGAAGAGGTTTAGGCTCATACTCGTACTACAACCGAATGTTGTATCCTTACCCCCCTCCCATCCCCCACAAACCCACCTCATCTCCGCCAGGTGCCACGACGGGCAGTCGAGCCGGGGGCGGTGGCGGCTGTGCCAGTACCGTCAGCGCCAGCATGGGCGCCCCGCTGAGCCGCCTGCCTTCCGTCCCCAGCAGCTCCTCCACCGCCCCCTCCGCCGTCCCCCCCCGACGGGGCCCCCTGCAGCCCGCCACCGCCCGCACCATCTCCGTGTGCGCTCCCATCAGGGAGTTGGCGGCCGCGGTGATGCCCAGGGTCAGCTGCAGGGCGGAGGCACCCAGCGCCCTCACGCTGGTGCAGTGCTGGAGAGCGGGGGAAGGGATGGGGGGCGAGAGAGGGGAGGTCGCGGCGCAAGGGGGCACACATACACACACACGACCGACGGGGGTTACTCGTGACATGAGCCTCTGCCTTCAGGCCTCCCCCCTTTCGCACTGTCCCAGGCCTCCCCCTCCCCCTTTCCCCCCCACCCACGGGGTTGTAGCTGCAACAAGGTGGACTCCTCGTCATGTCCTTACACAGACCACGCACTTGCAACCTCCTAGACACACGCACGTGCTCGCAGATGTATGTATGTATGTATGTATGTATGTATGTATGTATGTATGTATGTATGTATGTATGTAGGTGCATGTGCGCCCCACCCCCTCGTCTCACCCCATCCAAGCACGCCTCCAGCAGCGGCCTGGCGAGGGTGCAGCGCATACTCCACGGGTCCGGGTTACCGCCACCCCCAACCCCAACCCCCGCAGCCACAGCCGCTGGCGGCACTGGCAATGGGCCCGCGGTGGCCGTAGCGGTGGCGGCTGCCGCCCTTCGCGGCGCACACAGCGGCGCCTCCGCGACCTCCAACGGACCCACCGCCACCACTGCGGCTCCTCCTGCTGTTGCGGACGAGGGGGATATGTCGTACATCCCGGGCTCATACGGCACTTTAGCACTGTCCCATGGGACGATGTCGTGCAGCTGCTCGTTCACTCGCAGCTGAGCCACCTCCAATACTTCTTCAATGTCGTACTCCTCATCCAGCACCCAGAAGGACCAGTGACCGCTGCTGGACTGAACAGATACGTGCCGCTTTCCTCGACCGCCCCCCGCCGCCGTCGCCGCCACCTCCACCGCATGCTGCTTGTCGGTCGGTGCATCTGTCGTCTGCATTGCCGAGGGAGGCCCCCCATCGGAGGGCCCCCCATCGCGGGGGGCACATTCTGGTACTTCAGCATCTAGAGGTGCTGCAGCCGTGGTGGCGGCACCCGCACCCGCCGGCGCCTCTTCGCCCTCTCGACACCTCCCGTTTTGCCCCCGGGTTACCCCCTCCCCCTCTCCCCGCTCCTTTAACTGGCTCTGCTGCAGCTGCTGCTGCTCTTGCAGTCGCTGTCGCCGCGACGGCGCCTTGTCCTGCTGCTGCTGCCGTGAAGCTTTTTCCTGCAGGTGTTGCTGTTTCGCATCCCTCCTTTCCCACACATCCTTCTCCGTTGCCGTACACGCCGCTGCGACAGACTCCACGCGAGTCCTTAGATCCTCCAGAAGATTCTGCACGATTCGCTTGTACTCTGGGGGGAACCACGCGGTGGCGGCGGCGGCGGCGGCGGCAGTCCGCCGTGCACGTGACGACATGGTGTCCAGCGCCGTCAGGTGCATCGTCATGGCGTCATAGAAAAGTTTACCAAAAGAGGCCCTGCGCAACTCGTTCAGGTGGAGTTGGAACTTGGCTGTGACCCGTGGGTCAGAGTCGAAGGGAGGGGATGGAGGGCCAGCTGCAGCCCTTGTCCCGTTGGCGATACCCTGAGGACATGCAGCGGTACCAGCTGCAGCGGCTCCGAAGCCAGTGACAACGGCCGGGGCTGTAGCCGCGGCGGCAGCTCCATTGCCCTCCGCTGCCGCCGTCTCCGCCATTCCTCCCCCCTCCAAGCCTTTAGCCCTATTCATAGCAAGGGAGAAAGCCGCATCGCTGGCTAAGACCACATCCTCCACCACCTGTCGTACAGCCCGTACGAGGCGGCACATCAGTGCCAGACTCACGCAGCACTCCGGGAAGGGCCCCAGGGGCAGGCTGCCGGACAGCTGTCGCTCCTGAAAGGCAACGAAGAGAACAACCGGGAGCCCCAATTCGGATACCATCCATCCATCCATCCATCCATCCATCCCATCAGAGGCCTCAACCCTCCAGTTGTACATACTTGTACAACTTCTGAACAGCTGTGAACACACGAAACCCACCTTGAGGTCCACAAGCACTTTCGCGAGTTCGAGGAGATCCGGGTACGACAGCGGTGGTATGCCGTGGTACGACAGGATGGCGTCAGTGAGCGCGGCGCCGTCATTGCGCAGTTTTTCTGCAAGTTCCTTTGCGGACTCGTTGTCGCCGTCGTAGAAGTTTGCGGCGGCCATTACGACGAAGAGGACCAGCATCGCCCGACCCACTAGACCCGACGGGTCCGAGGGCAATGCGGCCGCCTGCGTGTAGACCGATCAAGAAACAACGTTCTAGGGTTATGATGTTACAGGGTTTTGCGTTAGGGAGGAAGGAGAAACTCGTTCCGAATAATACTCATGATCGCAATGTCTTGCGTGACCGTACATTCATACTTGCGTACATGCGCACAACGTACCAGTACGTCAGGCCCCAGAAGAGTGTCCCGTGGGTCTCTGGCGACGCCGCCGCTGCTGCCGCCGCTACCCTGGCCCCGCGTCGCCGCCGCCGCCGCCAGGAGCTCCCCTGCCACCAGTCGCGCATCGATGTCGCTCAGGCATGCCAAGATTTGGTTCTGACAGTTTTCCTCGACAGCCAGAATGTCAGCCTCCAGCTGCCGTTGCCGCTGCTGTCGCCGTCCTCGCCGCCGCTGCCGTTGACTACCGCCGCTGACTACGGCTTCCTCCAGCATCATGGCTTCTAGTTCTTCTTCTTCCTGTTGCCACTGCTGCCTTTTCTGACAAAGCTTTGCGAGTTGCACCGCCGTGCCCTGCAGGCACTTCCAAGCGTGGAGCTGCTGAAGGGTCGCCATGGCGGAATCGTCTCGGACTTGCCGGCCCCGGATGGGAGACCGCTCCCCGCCAGCTGCGGCTGCGGCCCCTGGTGCTGCTGCCGCACCGCCTCCCCCGCAGCGCGGGAGTAATCCAGCGGAGGCGGCCGTCCGGCCAACGCGATGTCGTACTCCAGCGGCCTGACCTGAGTGGCCGTCACTATGTTCACCGCTTAATGCGAGCCCCACGTTGCCATGATGCTGGCAGGTGAACTGCTTCATGTGCTGCTTGAGCTGCCCGGTGTGCGCGGGGTGGGAGCGGGAGATGCGCCAGGCGGCGTGGCAAGCACGGAAATATGTTTGCTGGTGCAGCTTACTGACGAACGCGTGAGGGGAAACATCCAGCATTGCCGTAACGGCTGTTGTGCGATGATGCACTTCATTGGCCGATATGCTTGGAATGTGACGCGGGAAGTGGCATAGCACAGTTGGACGATTACATGATGCTCGGAGCTGCCGGTAAGTCGGTCGCTCAGGCGATCCCGCTGCGCCCGCAACCTCATCGTCGTCGTCTCCCGAAATGTCGTTTCCAGCCAACCGTACTGCAGGTTCGCCGCCGGCGCTGGCCTTCCTCATTTTTTATATATTACAAAAGCTTGACAACGACTTCATTTTTTGACCTGGTCCGTACAGAGTTACTGATCGAACAACCCCCGGAACGGTTCATCGCGTCAAGTCGTTGTTCCGAAGCCAGCGGGCATTGATACATCCGGTTCAGCTTTCGTAAGGAAGTCATCAAATCCCACAAGAATAAAAACCTGTCCTAACCTGTAGTCAACACACTGCCAAGACCTAATGGCGGCAAAGTCACCAGTGCAGCATCTTACAATAATGCAACCGATGGGAAAGCCAAACTGCAAAACGCATCTGGATTGCCGACCTTCTGCCAATGTCAAGAGACCCGAAGGCCTTTCAAAGTGAATGCTTCAGTCAGTTAATTAGCAACGGAAGCCCGTACTTTACCAACCCGCTATGTGATCCTGACCCTAAGCCCAGGATCTCGTCACATGCTATACCGAATTGCTTAATTAAAACATCCTTGCAAACTGCGGCCTCTAAGGGTCTTCCTCCTGCATCCCGGTACCTTGCTCGAAGGAAAGGTAGCCAGGTAGCCAACCAATCCCCCTGCTTTCATACGCATCAGTTCCTATCACGCTAGGATCTGAGACCAATATCCGTACGGCACGCCCCTGTGCACAGTGAAGTATTGGCTTACTGGAGCAGCGGTGCACACGGCCCCCAAACCTCGAGTTGACTTCACCAGTCTAGCACCGTCCTGCAAGTTGTCGTCTAAAACTGGGCTTCCATGGCGTTGCGGGCTAATGCATTGTTGATGTCCTGTTGTGACAGCGACTTGCCTGTATGTCACGGAACACGGGCAGCCCGAACGGACGATGGCATAAGGACTATGAGCCAATCTGCGGCCTTTACTCAAGGGGATCGCATTATGCACATTGGCTCACATGTACAGGCACCCCGCAACCTCCCTTCTCCGAGGTTAGACATATGGCGCAACATACGCACCCGCAGCGGAGTTGTGCTGGTGCAACTTGAGTTTCCATTCGCCCACGCTCTCGTTGAAGGAGTTGAACTCTTCGTCATTTAGCCTCTCGGCGCCAGCCGCATCGCAGACCTGTTTAAGCAGGGTGTAGTTGGCGGCGAGCTGCCGCAGGGCTGCATCGACGAGCGCCTGCATGGTAAAGGGTGGAGAAGCGTGGTCCCAGTCGTGGTATAGCTCAGGATTACATGCGCACCTGCTTTGCTGTCAGCAGGTCTTGGCAAGAAGCCTTCAGCTTGGGGAGCTCGCTGCGCATTACCGAGACAGACCCCGTAGACCGGCATGAGCGATCGCAAGGATGGACATTTCCGCGAACCTACCCAGCCAACTTGCGAATCCGCTTGACCAGCTGGACGGGGTTCACCTAAAGAGCAATTATGCATAGATGCAGGTTGTTGCTAAGGCAAGCAATAAAAGGCTTTCCGGTGGTCGGTACCTCGCCCGACTTGTAAAAGCGCCCCTCTGCTTCTTCCTCCAGCCGGCGTGCTATCTGCTCTAGAGCCGTTTCACCTCTTCGGAGTGCTGCTATAAGTTCATCCGTCTTCGGACGTGGAACTACTGCTGCCATAGCGACGATCGACAGCTAGGAGTATTTTCAAGTAGAAGGTTGATCTGCTTACTGAGAACGTTTGATTTGGCTGTTTGCTCTAATTGTATACTAACAACCTACCATTAGGTTGATCATGGGTAGGCCACAAATAATTGAAAACCATGACAGGCAAGCCCGTTGGGGCCGCCCGCGTCGGCTTAGCGTACGAAGCCGTTAGCCAGATCCACAAACGCTGAAACTTTGCCTGCTGGGCAAAGCAAACATGGCCATATCATTCTAATATTTAGCTGAGCACGACGGTGCCCTGGATTCTGCTCGTAGCCGAAGTTGGTGGCAATTGACGAGGTGGCTGCCCAAACCTCAGCAATCCTTGCAATAAATCTGGGTAACACCCTTTAATATGTATAGGAAAAATCTATGCTGAAAAGGCACGGTCACGGTCATTCACCATGGCCCCGACGCGGTAGACTTGAAGTCTAACATGTACACGTCTCACAAACCAAAATTACATGGGCTTAGTGTAAGACAAATCAATTATGGCCACCAGTGCTTACCGGGGCTGGGCATTGGACGCAAAGCAAAGTACCTGCTACGTATACATATATACAAAGCGGCAGGATGTGAGCTCCGTGTCCACTTCTTGGCAAACGAGAGAGAGCAGTTCTCCAGGGCTCTGCAGCGTTTGCCAAGAAGTGGACACGGAGCTCACATCCTGCTCAGCCGCTTTGTATACTTGTATACGTAGCAGGTGCTTTGCTTTGCGTCCAATGCCCAGCCCCGGTAAGCACTGGTGGCCATAATTGCAGTGTCTTACACTAAGCCCATGTAATTTTGGTTTGTGATAACTGGCCCGGCATACGGACAAGGAACACTTGTAAACACGGGTTACCCTGTCTGTTACCCCTCAGTACAATATTACCCCTACCCCTTTGTTACCCCTTGGTAAGGGGTTACCCCTACCCCTTTGTTACCCCTTGGTAAGGGGTTACCCCTACCCCTTTGTTACCCCTTGGTAAGGGGTTACCCCTACCCCGGGGTTAGGTTACCCACCTCCCGGGGTTAGGTTACCCACCTCCCTTCGTACATAGCCACATGGGTAACCACTTACCCCTACCCCTACCCCTAACCCCTGGGTTATGCTTAAGGGGGGGTTACCCCTCGTTTTATGCCATAGGGCCTTCTTACGCCTACAGCAAAGACTATGAAGCCCTGCTACCCTGCTACCCTGATTTGTGGCATAGCAACTCCCCACTGTGTCCTCATCGCTCATGAACGGCCATAGCATCAGAAGGGCATCACGCTCAAGGCATCGCCACCAGATGCCGCGGCGCCTGTGCTGGAAACATGAACAAAGTTAATCTCGGCTGGAATTCCCGACGTGCCCCCGTGCAAACACGAACAAAGTTAATCTAAAATCGGCTGGAATTCCCGACGGCACACGTGCACGTGCCTTGCAACTAAGGAGGACATCAAGGTGCTGAAGGAGGACATCAATGAGCTGCGGCTTTACCTTTTTCTGCTGTTGGCGGGGATGCTCCTGAGCATCATGCCGGAGAGGCCACTCGGGACCATCACCGCGGATCTCTGGAAGGTGGTCAAGCCATAAGGTACACACTGGGGTGTGGGGATGCAGAAGTGGGGTTGCATCATGCAAAGCGGGTGAACCGGCATTGCTGCAGGTGGCGGAAAGCTTTAGGTGAACCTTCTGCCAGGAATCATGGGACTCTCAACATTAATTCCCTTTGTATCGTTTCTCATCCTGCCTTCCACAGAACACCGGCACCACCTGCTGGTACCTCCCACAGAAGCTGACAGTGTTAGTGGGAGCACGACCCATTCTGGATGTACTAACCCTAAACATGGAGTCGCCCACGAAAATGAGGCTGGAGTCTCTGGTAGCGCACACAGAGTCTCCAATTGGCTTTAGAGCATCCCGTGCTCTCAATGCTATCAACCTCCTACTGGTGGAAGTGCACCATGGGCTGGGATCGGACAAGTCATTTGAGGAGAACCTGCAGCAGCTGACGAATAAGCGATGGGGATGCCAGACAAGGACCCGCTGCTGTCTCGTCCAGACGCCGCCATCATTC
>NW_003307620.1:481778-500532 GCF_000143455.1 Volvox carteri f. nagariensis
TGTTCAGACGCGGTCCTTACTGCACCAGCGGCGGTGATGGGGGTGCAGGCTTGCTGGAGATATTGTAAGGGCCGCCTCCGAACATTCCTCGCTGAATCTCCACCAGAGGAATGATGGTGGCATGTAGACGAGACAGCAGCGGGTCCTTGTCTGGCAGTGTTGATCGCTGATTCGTCAGCTGCTGCAGGTTCTCCTCAAACGACTTGTCGGATCCCAGCCCATGGCGCACTTCCACCGGTAGCAGGTTGGTAGCATTGAGAGCACAGGAAAGGCAATTGGCGACTCTGTGTGCACTACCAGGGACTCCAGCCTCATTTTCATGGGCGGCTCCATGTTTAGGCTTAGTATGTCCCGCCTTGGACACCGTTGCCGGGGCCCTCTCGGGTGGCCTGGGCAGAATGGGTCATGCTCCCCCTAACACCGTCAGCTTCCGTGGGAGGTAGCAGCAGGTGGTGCCGGTGTTCTGCAGAAGGCAGGATGAGAAACAATACGCAGGACGATTAATGTTGAGAGTCCCATGATTCCTGGCAGAAGGTTCACCTCAAGCTTCAGCTACCTGCAGCAATGCCGGTTCCCCGGTTCCGCGCCCCACCACCCTATTGTGTACCTTATGGCTTGACCACCTTCCAGAGACCCGCAGTGATGGTCCCGAGTGGGCTCTCCGGCATGATGCTCAGGAGCATCCCCGCCAACAGCAGAAAAAGGTAAAAAACCCTAAACCCTAAGATTAGGGCTGATTGTGAATCGCTAAACCTCGGTTTGGTCCGTGTTACATTGTGCACCTGTAAAGCTTGCATGTTGCTAGGTACACGATAAACACGTTGTGGTACCTAAAATTGTGTTTGTGTGAGTTTGACAGGGTAAGAATGCTCATTTATGGCATACGTAGATTATGGGAAGGGGGATGCAGAGGGGTTTTACAGGGATAGATGGGGATGTGAGGGGGGTTAGCCAGTTAGCCGGCTTGACAGACTAGGGGCATTAGGGCTGATTGAGAAGCGCTAAAGGGCCTATTTGGTCCATGTTATGTATGTGCGTCTGTAAAGCTTGCACGTTGCCAATGGTGCATGAAACACGTTGTGGTACCTGAAACTGTGTGTTGTGTGAATGTGACAGGGTACGAGTGCTAATTTATGGTATGCGTGGGAAGTGCAAAGGTGGATGTAAATGAGTTTTACAGGGATAGAAGGGGATGTGAGGGGGGTGTATCGGTTAGCGATTTGACAGACTAGGGCATTAGGGCTGATTGAGAAGCGGTAAAAGGTGTGTTGGTCGATGTTACATTGTGTGTCTGTAAAGCTTGCATGCTGCTAGGTACACGGTAAACACGTTGCGGTACCTAAATTTGTGTTTGTGTGAATTTGTAGGGGTAAGAATGCTAATTTATGGTATACATAGATTATGTGAAGGGGATGCAGAGGGGTTTTACAGGGATAACTAACCGCGGTTAGTCGGTTAGGTGACTGCCCTGCATACGCTGATATGTGTACAGAGCTTCACCTGCCGCCGTGCCACCAAGCACGGGAGAACATGGAGTGGAGCGGTGGCCATGGCGGGACTGCCCTGGCAGGCTGCTGTTCGTGCCGAGGTGCCGCTGCCTATTGTTCGGGTTGAGCAGTAACAATCAAACCAGTCTCAGAGCGGTAGGATTGTGCTTGCTGCCCAGGCCGGTGCCAAATGCCATGATGCACAAAGGCAGCGGGCTTGCCCGGTAGGTTCGCCGGCCGCGGGACACAAGCCCCTGACTGCGTAGTAGGCCCTGACACGCGATTACATAACAGACGCCTTTTTGGGGGCCCCAGCGCGAAGCGGTCCGGGGGTCCCCCCCCCATAGGGATGACCATGCGTATTAGGGTTGAATTAGTTAAGCTGGAAACTGTACCGCTGCATAGTAGGCAAGTTAACACACAAGAGCCGCATGTAACGCCGCCTCGTCAGGTGCTAACGAAAAAAAGGTCGAATATGACTCGACGGCTATGCCGTTCCAGCATTTTGCCTGCCTTATCCACCACGCCAAGTACAATACAAAGATGACGGTTGGGCTGCTGCCAATTAGCCAACTCCGCTCTCTCCCCGTACCAAACGAATATACAGGAAAAATTGGATGGTTCCATGGCTGCTCTCAACGCTGCTCCGGTCAAGCATTCCTTTACACAACGAAAGCATAAGCCCAACCCACAGGAACGCCACGAAATTATTTTTTTCACATGAATAAAAGCATTTGAGTAAATTCATTTTCATAGACTGGCGCTGAAGTAGTTGCACTCCCAAGAAAGGATGGGTAGCCGAAAAGCTGTGTTGTGATAAAGGAAAGTTCCATCACTCATATAAATACTTCAGATTGTTCTTTATTAACAACACTTTACACTGGCGAAGGTGGTGGCGTTTATGTGAACATTTAAATGCAATACGACATGTGTATACGGGCGGCAAACCAGAAGAGCCCCACAAACGCGGACAGCAGCCATTATCAGGTAAAGTGTTATTCCACACAGACGTCTTAACTTCCAAAACATTATAACGGCGCTAGATTCGCTTCCAGTCGACGCGTCACCGTTGCCAACGACTTCCCGCATTTGGCTATCCTACGCAAGCGTTCTCAGCATGCCACATTTTCCGTAGGAATAAAGTCTGTTATGTTCAGGTGGTCTGCGCAACAGCTCTTCCAGGGTCCAGGACCATGGCAGAAACAGCACAGCCACCGGAGGAGAGCAATGTCTGTGTGGCCGTCAAGATTCGTCCTCTTGTGGCGTCTGAGATTGATGACGGTTGCAGAGAGAGTTTGTTTGTGACACCGGGCTGTCCGCAGGTTGGTCTCCATTCACAGTTTCCTCAGGCCCGATACAGCCAAACATTAATTGGAGTTTGTCAACGTGTCACAGGTTTCAACGGGTCAACATACGTTTACATATGACCATGTTTTTGGCGAGGGAGGTACTGCGCCGGACCAGCTCTATGCGCGGTGTATCGCGCCTTTGGTTGATGGCCTCTTCAAGGGCTACAACGCAACCGTGTTTGCTTATGGCCAAACTGGCTCTGGGAAAACATTTACAATGGGAAGCGAGTACAGGCCGGGAGCACGCTGCCGTGGTGTTATACCTGACACTATTAACGACATCTTTAACCGTATCGATGCGGCGAAGGACCGTGCCATCACCGTGCGCGTAAGCTTTGTGGAAATCCACAAGGTACGTCACAACTCCTGTTTCTAGGGGAGGACGTGCTGTGGGTCTTGCGCTGTCGCCGCTTGTCATAGACCTGTCGGTGGAGTGGCTTCAAACTTGGTAACAGTTTACGTGCTGCACGCATGTTTCGTGGCTTTTTCCTTACACGTGCAACAGGAGGAGGTTAAGGACCTGCTTTTGCCGGCAAGCAACGGACCAAGGCCTGCGGTGACGATACGGGAGACTCCAAACGGTGATGTGTCACTGTACGGTGCCGTGGAGAGGGAGGTCCGCAGCCGGGAGGAGATGGCGGAGGTGCTGGAGCTCGGGACCCTATGCCGCTCTACTGCTTCGACAAACATGAACAACCGCAGCAGCCGCAGCCATGCAATCTTTACGATTACCATGGAGCAGCGGCGTCAGGTGCAGCAAGCAGCGGCGGCACAGGGGGAACAAGGTGAGCGTCCAGGATATGGCAGGATATGGAGGGCTTAATGCACATATTTAATGCTAGAACCAAAAACGTTTCAAGGTGGCCTTGGCGGGCCCACAAATGTTGGAGCTATCATTGTGATACCCTGGGCCACTTGGGTCGATGGACCAGTGATTGGGAATACACGTTGCTGCATCACAGGGATTGACGACGATGGGGAAGAGGACGATGAGAATACTGGCGAGGAGGTTGAGGGCGTGGAAGACTTTCTGGGAGCCAAGATGCATCTGGTGGACCTAGCCGGCAGCGAACGCGCTAAGCGAACGAAGGCTGAAGGTGCGGACATTTTAAGAGTGTTCGATGAGGGAAGTCCCTTCAGATGGTAACTCCGATCCATTTTCGGAAACACCTGTTCTTTGTTACGCACCCACAAGATAGTCCTGAGATATCCGTTAATCTTATGCGACAGGTGCACGGCTGCGGGAAGGAATCCACATTAACCGTGGCTTGCTGGCCCTTGGAAACGTCATTAATGCTATCGTGGACAACCACAAACATGTTCCATATCGCGATTCAAAGCTTACGCGGTTGCTGCAGGTGCGGTCATAGTACGAAAAGTTGCAGCAACCCTATGGGGTAGCCATTGTTATTGGCCCCTGGCCTATTGGTTGTTTCTACTAAATGGTTGGCCCCGTGAATTTTGTCCTATATCCATGGACGCTGACTTGGCAGTGCTATTGCTCCTGCAGGACTCGCTGGGCGGGAACAGCCGCACAGTCATGATCGCCTGCGTTAGTCCCGCAGACAGCAACTTTGAAGAAAGCCTAAACACGCTCAGGTGATTGTGCCGTAGCAGATGGAGGTGAAATATAACTTGCGGGTGTGATTGGGCAGTGGGTTGCTGTTTTGTTATGTTATGTAACGAAAAAAACTGAGGGACACACGATGGTATACTCCTTGGAGCATGCCGGCGTTCCTGCCACCCAATCAGCATGCGCAGCCCATTGGACTTAATGGGGTCGATAGGACACTCCTAAAATCTGTCGCGCAGGTACGCTGACCGTGCACGTCACATCCGCAACAAGCCAGTGGTGAATCGTGACCCGGTGGCGGCTCAGCTGGCAGTGCTGAGGAACACAATCGCGCAGCTCAAATCGGAGAATGTTTCGCTCAAACGTGCACTAGCAGCTTCCGGTAACGAGGGGTGCCTGGACGCATTAGGAACAAGCGGGCTCGGTAACAGCGCGCTGGAGAGCTTAGTGGATCGGCTTACGCAGGAGAATAGCGCTTTGGAGTCGGAGAACATGCGCCTCAAGATGGATTTGGTGAGTACGGTAGTTTGGCCTGAAGCCACTGCTGCGTTACTACGCTGTCACAGTTGCTGCTCCTTGACTGCGACACGGTGGATACAAGGCATTGCAACTGGTAGCTTTGCTATTCATGGCAAGGCAACGGCCTGGGCTTCCGGAGACGCTTCCTATCCTGAGTGTGACAGGCAAAGCGCATGTGGTGTAGCGCTGGTATATGTACATGTAAATGATACGTGTGGTGTTCACGCCGGTCGTCTACAGGAGGACTTAAGGCAAGACCTGGCAGCCATCACGGACAAGTGGCAAACTGCACAGGCGCAGTGCGACCTATTGCGAATGAACCAGGCGGCTGCTGCTGCCGGTCTGCAGCACCGTCAGGACAACCCCGGTGGGCCGGACGGGGCCGAGCTGCCCATGCCTGGCCTGGACATTGTCAAGGGCTACGTGGCCCGCATCGCGGAGCTGGAGGCTGAGGTGAAGTCCATGAAGTCATTGGCGGTTCACCTTCCCTACATGTGCGTGCTGGACAGGGCATCATGTGCTAGGTTTAGTTCAAATCTCTATGGCGCTGTGTCGAGCCGAGAAAAAGATCGTACATAAATTCATGGTATAGAATAGTCTACGGATCGTGCCATGGTATAATTGATAGGCCTGAAAACAGATGGTCTATAGACAGTCCCCAACTTTACACACGACGATCTAATAGCTGCGGATCCACGGCGGCTCAATTGCTGCGTTGGATAAATATGAACAGCACGAGAGGTTTTGAGCCTGTCTGGCATAGCGGCATTGAGACCGCTGCTACGTATGCCTGATGAATGGGGCTTTTCCCGGGAGACGCACTTGTTCATTAAGCTTGAGCTACATGCCTGATGGCCCGTTGGTGGGCCTACAATAGCCGACCCTCCCTCAACCGTTACTAGCGTCCCAAGGGTGGTGGCATGCTGTAGTACATTGCCGTTGGGGTCAGAAGTGTTACTGTGACATTCCTTTACTGCTTCTGATCATTTCCTGCTCTTAGATATTAAATGGGCCGGATTGCAATTTCGTTCTTGGGCACTTTACAGGCGGCGGCGCGTGCATGGTCTGGAGCCCCGTACGCCGGGTGGTGTGAAAACGGTCGGAGAACTGGATCCAGCATCACCGGGTATGTCCAGCGTCACCGGGTACGGGGTACAATATCGAGTTGCCCGGGCTCATAGCATGAGTGCAATTGGTGTGCGTGCCAAGGCCATGCAACGCCGTCTTTCGCCAGGTGCTCTGTTGGGTACTCGTGTAGCTGCCGGAAATGGGCTGCGCTTGTTGTCGCGCCAGTTAATTTGGACGGCACGCCGACGTGCTCGGAATTCCCATGCATTCAGGGCCCGCCTCGATGCTCGACGGCCCAATTACACTGGACGGTGCTGACGGCGGTGGGGATGGTGAGGATGACGCGGTGCTCAACCAGCCGGGCGATCTGGCTGTCGAGGAGGAGGAGATTTTCATGGCTGAGCTTGCAGCTCACACGTATGTGCCAGGATGGAAGGCAGGGCCTTGGGTAACAAGTTACAAGTTCCGCACGAATGCAGGGGTGTCCGTCAAAGCCCGGGGCCCATGGACTATACTTATTGAAAATTTATACCGCCATACTAATTGAAAACAGCACTAATGGTTAAACCGGGCAAAGGCTTAGAGTTTGCATACATTCACCATTATTTTGCACACGTGAAGTGGCGGACTGTATTGCAAGCCGGTGGAACTTGTCCTGAACACCGTTGCATGCACTTGCGTAGTTGAGGTGTATGGCCCCCATGTCCCGATGCAGGCTGAGCCAAGAGAAGATGAAGAAGGAGGTGGCGCTGCTGCAACGTCAGCTGGAGGCCAAGGAGCGCAAGATGGTGGAGCTGATGGTGAACGCGGGCGCAACGCCGGCTCTCAAGCAGCATTATGACAGGGCGATGGCAGACTTGGAAGCCCAGCGGGATACTCTGGTCGCTGAGCGGAAGGCACTCATGGAGGTGCGCCATCCTCGAGCGCGGGTTGAGGATGTACCCAATGCAAAAATGACGGCATGCTTTGAAAGGGGGGGTAATTTGTTGAAGTTGCGGGCTAAGAAGGAAGTAACTTGATCCTTTGGAAAGTACAGCTTAGGGTTTGGCTCATGTTCCCTATGATATCATGCTCGATCATTCTTGTCCCGAGGACAAGCCATTGCGCAAACCCTTCTGCGGCCATTGCATCTTGTATAGTTGTTACTAAATGTGCATACCGGTGGGGATTTTTAACCCACCCTCCACAGAAGCTGAATGCTGTATCGGCAGCAAACGAGGAGGAGCGCAAGCGCCTGGAGGCCAACTACATGGAGCGCATCCGTGATTACGACGAGCGGCTGAAAACGGCAAGTCACATATCGCCTTGCCCAGGCTTGTTTTTTTAGATGGAGGTGTAGATATAGGTCATGCAGCTCAAGTGGCGTTCAAGTAGTGCAGCCGGGTTTGCATATATGCTTCGGGTGCCCTCCCTGTCCAAATGCTGAGGCCCTATACGCCCAAATGCAAATACATGCTACACACTATACTGGAAAGGGCTTCTGTGGTCGCTGTTGCCCACTTGCACACTGCAGCTGCGGCATCAAGAGCGCGAGTACGCGCGCTTGCAAAAGATCAAGCAGCGCACCGAGGACGCCCATCGCCGTCTCTCTGCTGACATCATACGGCTCAAGCAGCAGAAGGTCAGCCTGGGTATTTAGCATCTTAACATGCTTTGTACATGCATGGGAGGTTGGGCTGACGCCGTGCTGAAGTGTGTTCCGCCGTCAATTTACGAGCTGCGGGGCCGCCGGCATGCATTCCAGTGACGGCTAGGGGGCCCTCCAACGGGCATTTGTCGGTATATCGTCTCACTGCATGTACCAAGCACATGTGGCAATTGTGTCGAGGTTCCGGGGCTTGCCTTTTGCCGGTGGGTGAAAATTGGAGCTGCCTTGTGACCCAATAACCTCTCGTAACCCCTCCCACAGGTCGCGGTCCAGAAGCAGCTTGAAGCTAACGCGAAGCAGTTTGCGCAGTGGCGGCAGGAACGCGAACGTGAACTGGGCCAGCTGCGCAAACAGAGCCGCAAAGACCGTGCTCAGATTCAGCACCTGCAGGCCATGGCGGTAAGGTTGTCCGTTATCGTCAATGCGCTTTGAAGAGACATTGGTACGTGCTTTAGCCGCCATGTAATGACATGTGATGCTGACGAGGTAAATCTACCTAGGCATTGTACCCCCTTTCCCATGACGCGCAAGTTTTCAGGCCGAGCTCCTATCCCGTGGCCCTGCAGGCCAAGCAGTCTGCTGTCCTGCAGCGGAAGATTTCGGATGCCACTGCAGCACGCAAGCGTATCAAGGTAAGAGAATTGGCATTCCTTTTGTGTGTTATCTGTTTTGAGAGCTTAGCATTCCTACTCATGATGTCTGCCAACTAGCTTTCTCGACCGGGCATAGCACTCTTGACTATTTCTACCCTATCTTTACTTTTGTAGGAGCTCGAGGAGGAGAAAAGACGAAAGGCATCGCAGCCACAGGCGACGGCTGCTGTGGTCACACAGCCAGCAGGGGGTGGCAACGTTGAGATTCAGCCAAACGCCCAGGTATGGCTCGTATCCGCGAACCATTGTCTACAGTGTCCTGCGGACATGTTAGATTAGGTGTTGCTGTGTATCTTGTCCACGGCTCCGTGATCCGTTGTCAAGCAGCTCAAGCAAATTCGCTGCTGCTACAGGCGCCTCTGCTACGCACAGACAAGGAGCGGCGGGAATGGCTTCAGAGAGAGCTTGAAATGTGCAACATGTCGTGCGAGTTCCGCAAGGTCATTGACGGCGAGCTTGCTCAACGCGCAGAAGCTACTCGGAAGCTTAAGGTGACGGGGTTCTTCTCCTAGCACAGATTGGCGATTTGTGCTGCTTACAAACAAAGTAATGAATTGTGATTGCATTCTCTTCCCAACAGGAACTCGAGAAACGCCTCACGTATCTGGATCAGACACAGCCAGCCAGTCCACTTCTTATGGCTGGGGGGCACGCCGTCCTGCCCTTCAGCCCCAACACTGCGTCCACTATGGCCATGGGCGCTGGTGCTGCCAGTGACCCGGAATACCGGCAAAAACTTCTGACGAAGAAGAGGGAGCTGGAGGAGAAGGTGCGTGAATCGACAACAGCACGCAACTGACGGTCCTCTCTTAAGAGTCCACACCACGTTCCGATGGGCAATGATTGCCCAATTGTTTACTAGAGAGCCTCTACAATTCGCTGCTGTATCCGCGGTCGTTGCAGTAAGTAGGGTTTATATGCAGTGCAGTTGTTGTGTCTCCACAGCTCGCTTACCAACACGCCTTGCAATATGCGTTTTCCGCTATAACTACAAAGGTGGCATACCATAACGAGCAAATTACTGAGCTGCAAGCGGACTGGGAGCGGCAGAAGGCGGAGGAGGAATCCCGCGGCGGTGGTGCTCTTGATCCTCGGCGGTGGACCGGGCTGCGTACCGTTGCGGAGTGCCGCGAGCTGCTGCGCACGCTGTTCCGGATGAGCGTCGAATCCAAGTATGAAACGGCCGTGCATGCCATTCGCATCCTGCACACCACAGCAATGGCTACCCCATCGACATATGCACATGAAAGGCGCACCAGTTCAATCAAATGCTAACTCAACTTCGCTACGTACTGATCTGTCTTGACCTAAGCATGCAGCCATTCTAGACCAGCTTATGGCCCGTACAGCCCCTTCCTTTCTACAGATGTACATGCCCCTTACTCTGTTTGTGTGTATGACCTGTCTGCATGGTGTGATGTCCGCTGTCTTTCTCAATGGATCCTACAGGACCCTGAGCAACGAGCTGACCGTCGATATGGTGCGGTACATGGAGGAGGTTGACGTCCTGCGCGTGCAGCTGGATGGTGCGCAGAAGAAATCTGCGCAGTACCGCAAGCTCGCAATCACACTTCAGGCCGCTGCAGCACACGTCGCGGCTGCACCACCCCACAGTTCCATGTCAACGCAGGACGAAACCGATAAGCAGGTTTGTTTTTACTGTTGGCCTTCCCGGGATCCCGTCCTCGGATCTTATTCTGGTTGTGGTCTTTATAATCTCCATATTCCATTATCTCCATAATCTATTGTGCCTATAGTACATGGCACGTGGTTTAAAAGTGCCCAAGATATACAGTCACTTCCAATTGCGTTTCATTGTCGCCCTGCACTTCATGGTCGCTGCAAATGGGTTACGTACACCTGTGCGTATACCAGCATCTCCCGGTTTCCTCGGTTAACCCATACTGCTGTGTTTGTGCACATGTGCAGGTAGATGCCGTCCTTGAGGCACTCAACGTGGTGCGCAACAACACGCCATCGGCTGTTACAAGCCGAGCGAACAGGAACGTTGGACTTGCCAGTGAGGAAGTGGAGGCTACGCCAAGTATGCTGCACTCCGGTGCTGAACCCACAGCGACCGGCGGGGGCGATGTTGAAATGCAGGACGCGGGGTCCCCCGACACGCCTGCTACCTCCAGGGAGGGGCCGACTAAGGTACGCGTGCACACTGACGCATACAGGGCCGCGCGTAGGTTTCTTTACCGCTGACTTCCGTACCCCTACGACCTCTTCTAATGTCGACATTCTGACCACATGGTACACATCAGACTATAGCTGTTTGAGTAAGTACTGTCATGCATATTATGCATCTGCACATTTAGTTGCCACCTTCACTTTCACAGCAATGTGTTTTTTGCTTTTCATAAAGTGTGACGCTGCCCTTAAAGTAGTCACAGGATATGTGTGAATCCCTGCTCTGCACCAACCAGGCCCTGGAGTTCCTGTCGCCTGTACCACGACGAGGGTTGCCATCGTACGATGCTGCTGGCGGAGCCATGAAGCGTTACTCGCCTGACTACCGGCACAGCAATCGCGGGAGCGATGGCCAGGTTAACACTATCGACAAGGTAGGGTGGCCGTGCTTTGTGGAGGAGCTCTGCTATTGCTGCCACTCTTTCCCATGTATTTCGTTCATGATATGTGTTGCACACATCTTCGAATGTCTGCTTTTGATGCCGTGTGGTTTCCGCAGGCCAAACGAGTGATGTGTGGCACTGAGCAAAGTGATCACCGGAGGTCGGATGATATGGAGGTGGACGAAGGAATCGAGGTGAAGACCCGCCCCGAGCAGGCTGTTGTTGAAGATAGTGACGTGGAGGATGACCAGGGCAGCTCGGACGATGATGATGTTGTTGATAATCAAGACGATGACGAAGAGGAAGAGGAGGACGAAGAGGATGAGGATTCCTCTGGGGATGAGGACAGCGACGGTGACCGTGACTGGAACCCCAAGAATGCCACCCCCGCACCAAAGTTCCGCTCCTCACGTGCAAGCCGTCGATCTTTGGCTTGCGTGGGTGCCGGTAACACGGCTGGAGGCTCCAGGCGCAATAGCCGCCGCCCGTCTCCTACTGACACGTCCTCTGGGGATGAGGATAAATTCGCGGAAGAGCAGTCAAAAAGCCGCCGCGGCAGCAGGATAGGTGCAGGATCTCGCCGGGGGACCACCTCTAGGCGCAACAGTGACGATAATGATCCTGCTGCAGCACTTGAGGCGCCCGTGCTTGACGACATCAACCTACGCCGCATGTGCGCCGGCGGCCCTGAGGCGCGTCTGCAGAAGCTCACTGTGGCCGCGCTCAAGGTCCGTTCAGCTGCTGTAACCCACCGTTTGCACTGCCAGTCACATCGAAACACGCACCCAGCCGTGTATTTTTCGTGTCCTGTCTAGCTGGGTAGTAGATGCCGGCCTGGGTCGATATAGGAAGCAAGTTTTGGAGTGTTGGGTAATCGGGTGTGGCTAACCCATCGTTTTTTCTTCGACTCTGCAGGAGGCTCTCAAAGGCAAAGTCATCGACGGGCAGAAGTGGGTTGCAGGCTCGAAGACGCGCGCGACAATGATTCAGGATTACCGCAGGATGTTGGGGCTGGACAAGGTACCGTCTCAGCATCAGTCATTATCCCACTCACCAGACTCAGACGGGGGAGGGGCTGCCAAGTACACAGAGCCCAACGAGGGGAACGATGCAACAGCGAGCAGGCGCTATCGGGCAGAGAGCAGCGGCGGCGGTGGGGCTGAAATTAGCGTGGGCGGCGCGAAGCAGGTTGTGGTGCCGCATGTAGACGCATCGCAAAGATCGAAGAGGAGCTCAGAAGATGACGAGGTGAGCAGTTCCTGGCGTCCTGGGTCTTACTGTAAACGTGTTGTTATTGCGCACCTCACACAGCTCGCTATAGTGGTTTTTGTCACGTGTATTTTTCGTATAGGATTTTCACATTCATGCTGTTGTAGTGCGGTGCAGTGCCAAAGACACGTGAAGTCTGTCTCAGGCCGGCACTGCCCCGACCTTTTTTTTTGGGTTTAAAACCACCCCGACCACGGTATAAAACCGCGCTCCGAACGTGTGTAGAATATGAATTCTAAACAACAACACGTCGTTCTGTGAGCAAAGGCGATTTCAGTAAGGTTGTGGATTTCGGTAAGGCTGTCGTACAGATGCTTGATGTTCAGTTCCGGTGAATTCTTACAAACTTCCTTGACAGCCATATCAGTTTCAGAAGATTTCATAATCATAAATAGATTTGCATATTTCTTAATAAGCTCATCATTACTGTGTAGCTATCGCGCTACAACACATGCACTACTGCCTTCCGTTTTTTTTCTCCCTCCGGTGGCTACCGCAGAGCTTTACCTTCTCGCCGCATCTCCCGACGGCACCTGCCGTGACCGCTGCGGGCCCTTCGGGCCCTCCGGCTGCTCCTCCCGTCGGCGGACATCGCCCGCCCAGCCCCTGCCAAACGCCATCGGGGCGGCGGGTTCCAAATGGAAATGGCATGGGTCCATGGGCTCGTTCATCCCTTATGTCACAGACCCACTCTGCTCGCCCCTACACGACGTGGGCATCCTCCCTGCGTGCAACAACTGTCCCGACAACCGACGGGAATGCTGGCGCAGCAGAAACAGGGGCACCCCAGGCCGCCGGACCCCCCTTGGTGCGCACAAACTCTGCGTTATGCGCCACCAGCTTGCTGCCACGAGGCACTGCTACAGGCACAGCTGCTCAACCGGCTGCTGCATCTGCAGATGTGGGCGTATCTGGTGCAGCCACCTGCAGGCGTACAGCATGGGGTCAGCCCTCAACTGCCCAAGGGTTGCAGCGAGAGCCACTGTCTTACCGGGGCGCGGTCTTGTCCTCGCCGCAGCAGAGCACAAGCCCTAACTTACCGCGGCCACCGACTGGCCCTGGGGGCTTTAGCCCTCCCAGCAGCAGCATGGGCTCCCCCACGCCGCGCTCCATTCCCAGGTCTGCCGGTCGGCCTACCAGCGCTCGCATGTACTCTCCAGGGATGTCTCCGGACTCACGTGAACAACGGGGCTTCTTGTACAGCGGTGGCGAAAACATGCAGCCTGACGTCACCACGCCCCGTGGAACTATGAACGCGTCATCGGAGGGCAAGAGAACCCCGCTCACTTCCTTGTACAAGGAAAAGGCGGCGGCAGCGCGTGAACGCTCTGCGGCCCTGCGTGTGAGCATGCAGAAGAACTGGGAGCATCAAGACCAACAGCACTTGCGTGGGAGCAGCCTGAACGGTGCAACGACCGTAAGGATATCTGTTAACGGACCGGTCGGGACCACTGGCACGGTCACGTCCAGCCTGGAGGGTAGGTAAGGGTATGCGGCGGTCAAGGGGCAGTGTAATGGCAGTCCGTACTCAAGTTGGATGTGTGGCTGGGCGTCAATACAACAGTGTCCGTGGTAAGAGCTTGGAAAGTCTATGGGGTTTAAATGGTGACTGGGAGCTGCCAAAAAGCGAAGAGGATAAGGTAGCGGAACGAGACAAGAGTTGGGCTGAAGTGCTTGCTGCCGTCCAGCTGTTTGCCGTTGACCCTGATCGGCCATACTCCATGCATGGCATATATTTGGGTGTGCCGAAATGGCCCACCACCGACTGCCCACTTAATGTATCCGTAAAACGGCACCTGCTGATATAAAGTTCTACGATGTAGGAGTTGGCGGGATGGATGCGGATGTTAGCAGCTAGCTACTGTTGCATTTGCTTAGCCTTTTCGTTATCGCACTGTTCGGTCCACGAAATTTGTTGGGATCCCAGTGTTGGCATCCCAGTTCACTAACTACAGCTGCTGCTTCCTCTTCGGGTCGTTCTCAGGTTCACTGCGTGGCAATGCAACTGGCCTCCGCGACAGCACGGGTAGCAGCATCGGAGGAAACAAGCAGCAGAAAGCCATTTGGCGCTGAGGAAGCGGGTCCGACAAGTGCCCCGGTGAGCTTCGAATTGACCACTTAGCAATGATCGAGGATTTTAAATCCAGCTATAGTGTAGCTTGCGTCAGTATTCAGAGGTTCTTTTGACGCATCCGTTGAATGTGTGGATAGGATATGACTCGCCAGGCGAGGATTCAGGGTAGACCAGCTATGGAATTATGGCAGTGCTGCATTCGTGTAAATAGAAGGTTGGCTTAGGATTGAGTGTGTGCTACTATGAAGGGGCTCTAATTGGGCGATTAAGCAGCGTCTTGAAGATTCATCGACTCTGATGTGCGTATGGGCGTGGCAGACTGTCAATACGTGACACGTGAAGTGTTCAGCGCATTTTTTTCGTCGCAGAACGGGGTTCTCGGCAGACTGTCAATACGTGACACTTAAGTGTTCAGCGCATCTTTTTTTTCGTCGCAGAACGGGGTTCTCAACAGTAGATCAGGTTGTCGTAGGCAGGGGCTGGGATGCGGAGCATGGCTTAGAAATCTCAGGAGGCCGTTGGGTAGCTAGAGATAGTGTGTCGCCGTGCAACTTCGGAGCCAATAGAGGTGTGACTTGCTGTTCTCTCATTGCGGTGGTTTGCAGTAATTGGTCGCACCCGACTGAATGGACTGAACAAAGACATTGCTATATGTCATGCGTGTACTTCCAATGTTTGTAAATTGGGCTATAAATAACTTGCCGTACTTCGCCTAACACACATTATTGACTTGGAAAGCGCTGTGGTGGGTGAGTCTGAAAACCGTCCTTGAGGTCGCCAACACGACCTCCTGGTCGCCAGGGTTTGGAGGTTACAGCGAGTAAGCCAACCTTACAGCATTATGCGATAATGTAGCATTATATGTAACTTAGCTATCCTGGAAAAGCAGGATACAGGTGGGATAGGGGCGGCTGCTATTACGGGAACTGTGCATGCACGAAAGAGCTGTGGAGGAACACATCCCTTCATTTCCCCAAAACGATTCCTTCGTCAACAGGGTCAGGTTACAGAGCATCAAAGTTCCGAAACCCCCGGGGGCGGGGTCCCAAATCGATTGTCATTGTAAACTTTGCATCTGTAATGTATCTTGGGCCCCGTATGTATTTGTGCAGTGGGTGTTCCCATGCATACAGGAAATAGGGAGAGACACCAACCCAAACCACATGCGCATGCACGGCCCTCAGCCGTACGGCATCCCGGACTGGATGAACCCAGAAGCGGCGGCGAAGACGGTAACAGGGCATTCCGGCGCGTTGAGACGGGAACCTCTTGATGGTATCGACGGGGCAAGCTTCACCCGCTACTTCCCAACAGCGCTGAAATGCCAATTAACTTCGCAGCGCCGGCGCGGTGCAGTTGCACCGTGCATGATCGCAGGCCATGTCGCCACTTGAATCGCTCACCACATGCGGAGCCCAAACCTGGAACGGCCGAGCTGCCAAACAAGCCCCACATGGCATACGACACCATAGCACCGCTCTCGTCTCACGTCTCACCCGGTGTATCCATGCACTTTCGTTTCCTGATGCCCCGTTCCATGAGCCCTTTCCCTCCAGGGAGGTGCTCTCTGCTCTGCACTTCCACGCGCATACCCCTGTTTCGCCTCTCCCTGGGCCGCCCTCTTCCCACCGGCCCTCCTCTCCGCCCACCATGTCCCAGCTCTCCGCAAATCCCTCCCAACGACCTGATCTGCGCCATCACCCCATCACCACCCTCATGCCCACTGGGGTTCGCAAACTCCCCAGCTTATTAGTTCCTACATGGTCTAACCCCACTCAAACTGTCCTGGCCCTGAACTCCGACGCTGTATCGCCCGTTCCTCGCACGCAGGGATCCTCCAAACACCAGCTCAACAGCAGTTGCTACAACAACGACAACCAACCCCCAGCTGGGCAGCTAGCCAACCAACCAGCGGCTGGTGGCCCTTCCGCCGCCGGCCACATCCAGCCCACCTCCATGTCTGCGCGCTAGTCTCCATTACCGCAAGAGGAGAGATCGTATCCGCAGTCCTGTACAACCACCCACCACACCTCTCTCTCACCGCTCAGGTCACGAGCCCGGTGGCCACGCTGAACGCGGGAACAGCGGGCAGGGGCACTGGCTTGCCCTCCTCCGGCGGGAACACCGTGTCGCCCACCAGCTGCGGCAGCTCCTCGGCCGTGTAGGTGAGGCCCTCGTACTTGGGGTGGGAGGGCAGGGGGGGCTTGTCCGGGTCCTGAGAGACAAGAAGCAGGAGCAAACCAGCAGCAGAGGTGTCTGACAGGTGGCAGTGGGGAGGGATCAAAAAGAAAATGTAACACGAAACACATGAGGTTCGGCGATGATGGGGTCCGACCGCCCCCTCTGCAGGTGCAGCGGCGCAGGCGCAAGTGCGCGGGACGCGGGGCGGAAATCCCTCTCCCCCATGTGTAACTCAGAGGGTCTGCTCCTCGGCGACCACCCCTTCCCCCCATCTGCACCCCCGGGGGAGGTCCACACACCTCGATCGGCTGACCGTCCTCATCCAGCTGCGGCTCGTCCCCACTGCCTGGTGGAATGCCGTACGCGCAGTTCAGCGCCAATGTAGGGCCCTGCATGCTCTGAATATCTGCCGCCGCAAAACACGGCATGTCCAGTGTACGATGACCTGTCAACGTATACGTCGCGCCGCCCGCCGGCACACCACGGACGAACTCGCCCCGAAAGCGCAGCGCCGGTTGGTCGTACGTTGCCTCCCCCACCAACAGCCCTTTCTTCCACACGCCGTGCAGGCACCCACGTGCCGTGTCCCAATACACACCGGGGCCGTGCTTCTTCCCGGCCTCCCAGGCCCCGGTGTAGACGGAGCCGTCGGGGTAGCGGTACTGGCCCTGCCCCTCAAATTTATCGGCCGCGAACTCCCCCACATAGGCGCCCCCGTCGGGGAAGACCATGACGCCGCGGCCGTGGCGCTTGCCGCCCTGGTACTCCCCGGCGTACGCGGCGCCCGAGGCGAAGGTGTAGACCCCCGGGCCGTGTTTGACGTCATCTTGGTACGAGCCAAAGTAGGTGTCGCCGTTGGCGAAGGCGGCCCGACTCGTGGCGCATGTCCGGGCCTCGCCGGGGGCCAGCGTGCCTATTCACGTGTGCGTGTGTGTATTCCGTAAACGGGGGGAAAAAGAGGGAGAAGTGGGGATGGGCATGCCGTGTGGGGTTGAAATGACAAACGTCGTGTGTGTGTGTGTTTGCGTTTCCTCGGGGATCAAAACTGGTCTGCTACAGGCCAACCGCCTAACCAACCCCACAACGGCTCAACCGCCGACCATGTCCGCACCCGCTGTTACCCGCGTTCCTTACTGGTTGGTTACTTGCACTCTGTCACTGTCGCTAGTTCCCCTGTTTGCTCCCCCCCTTCCTGCTGGGGTATGCAACCTTCCAAAGGGACAACATCCCCCCCTCCCCCTCCCCCTCCCCCGGCACCCGCAGCAAACACTCTCACCATCAAAGGCAATCAAATTCTTGATGTCATGTTCCACAGCCTCCAAACTATCACCGCCGTACGTCAGGCCCAGTGTACGGAAACGCCACGTGTGCGGCCGAAGATCCGTCGTCACCTCCTCGCCCTCTTCCTCCGCTGCCGCCAACGCAGCGGCCTCCTTCGCCTTCTGCGCCTTGGCTGTCTCCAGGTAGCTCTTGAGCTGTGTGAGGACGGCCTCGGGGTCCTGGGAGACGAAGGCCCCCGCGTTGTCCACCTTGGCCTCCTTGAACACGTTGTAGGCGGAGTCGCCGTACTCCTTGTAGAGCTTCATGAGCGCCACCTGGGTGCGGCAGGGATGAGGAGTGTTGTACGGAGATCTATCTATCTGTCTATCTATCTGTGTCTGTCTGTCTATCTATCTATCTGTCTATCTGTCTGTCTCTCACCTGCGTCACCCCCTTATCCGCCTCGTACTTGGACAGCACACTGAAGTCCGCCAACAGCATCTCCGGGTTGGGGGCGGGGGCCTCCCCTGCAGCCACTGCGGCGGCGGCGGCGGCGGCGGCCTTGCTGCCGGGTACGGGCGCCTCCCCCCGCGTGACGTCCACCACCCTCACCCGTACAGTACGGATGCGGGAGAAGCCCTGCTCCTCGTCGTAATTGGTCACCAACAGCACCATGGACCGAATCTGAGGGGGGTTCGGTGTTTCAGATTCCGGGGGGCGAGGGGGAAAGATGCACCCGGAGGCGTGAGTTGTCAGTGGGGGTTATACACACTATAAAGAGAAGGGGGAAGAGATTCGCGGAGGACATGGTACCTGGAGACGTGGAAGGGAAGAGCGGGCGGAGTCGACAAGAGACGAGGGCAGGTAAAGCGAGTGTGTGTGTATATATGTCTGTTGCACATCCATCCGGGCCTGACGCAGGCCAGGGACACCTAACCGTATACCCCAGCGGGAACGACCGCCGAAGCGCTCCGTCATGTTGAATCCACAGGTGCCACAGGGCGCTGCTCCTCGGCCTCCCACACCCCAACAGAAACTCCAAAGGTGCCTAAAGGGCGCCCTCCGGTGCAGCAAACCCGAGTTCTCCCCCCACCCCC
>NW_003307620.1:500668-506739 GCF_000143455.1 Volvox carteri f. nagariensis
GTCCTGGTGGGGGGGGGGGGAAAGGAAGGAAGGGGGGAGAGAGGAGATATGCGGGGTATGAATACAAGCAGGGGCAGCGGCTCAGCTCATAGCCCTCTTGGCCTCCTCCCCTCCTGCGCACCTCTTTTTCCGTCTCCTGCTTCTCCTCCTCTTCCTCCTCCTCCTCGGGCTCAGGCCGCCCCGCCCGGGCGCCCGTGGCCTCCCGCGAGGACGAGCTGATGCTCTGAACCTCCTCCCCCTGCAGACGGGAGGGTAGAGGGGGTAGGGGGGGCAGGGGGGAAAGCGATGGAATGCAAATGGGTCCGCGGGGGGGGAGGGCCGGTGGGGAAGCTGGGGGAGAGACAGGAAGAACGAGTACATGTGGCAATAACCCTTCCCAATACACAAAAAGGGAGGGAGAGAAAAACGTGGCGCAGGCTCTCCCTTCCCCTTCCGCCGCCTCCCACCTTCCTTTCGCCAACCCCTCCCTCCCCCCTCTCCCCTCCCACTGACCAATCCCTGCCCGTACCCCAACCCCCCAACCCCGGGCGCCGCCGGCAGTTCTTATATCTGGTTATCCTTGCATGTGATTCACCCCACCTCCCTACCCGCCCCAACCCGCACTCACGTCCTTGTTGTACATGATGAGGTTGAACTCGGGCACGGGCTCCTCCGGCGGGTCCTCCCCCTCCTCCGCCGGCGGGGGGGGCGGCCAGAACGTCCAGCTGAGGTCCAGTCGGAGCTTGGTGACGGGTACGGCAGCGGTGGGGTCCTGTCGGCCCGCGGAGGCGTCCGTCAGCGCCTGGTCCTGCCACTGCCGCGTGATGGGGACCTGGGGGGGGGAGCGGTGAAGCGGGGGAAGGGTCGGGGAAAACATGCTTGATGCGCAGCAGTCCTAGTGCACCTGACGGGCGGCGAGGAGATGCCCGTCAATTAACCCCCTCCCCCTCCCCCACCCCTTTTTACTCCCGGCCCCTTCCCCCGGGGGCCTCCCCCTTCCTTTCCCTCCTTCTTTTCTCCGGTCGCCAACCAACCACCCCCATTCATAAGCGGCTTTCTTTCTTTTACGACCCCTCCTAGGTTCCCCTTGGCACGCCCCTACCAGCTCCGCTCCTTCCCCCCTCCCCTGCTTTGATCAGGGTTTCAGCTCTTATCCAGCGACAGGCAGACAGACAGACGGACAAACAGCACCTACCCGCTCATTTTCATCAAGCACCATGTTATCCGCCGCATCCAGAGCTACGCCGAACTTGTCACGCAAGTCCAGAATGGCGCGCTTCATTTCCGGGATGACCAAGCCCGGGGAGTCGTACGGCAGGCACGTACCCACATCTCGCAGAGTCCAGCCACCCTCGGCCTGCGAAACGGAGGCAGGGCAGGGTGGGGGGAAATTGTATGAGGCAAAAAGCAAGGAGGGGTTAACTGACAGACAGACAGACAGAGTACCAACATGGCCTCTAAAGGCGGAATCTCAAGCGGAGAAAAAAGGCGGGAGCGGTGCAGTGGACGCAAGCTGAGACCTGGACTTGAGAGGGGACGCAGGACGGGAGGCGTGTGCGCAACCTGGGTTTGGTGGGACGAGCACAGCCGTGACGGGGAGGCACGCGGGCCACCTGCGGCTGCCCACCAGCCCACCTACCCCGTGTGTCCGTATGTGTGTGTTCGTACCCTATCTCGGGGGTTCTCTTGAGCAGTGTGAGGATAAGAACTGCTTAAAAGCCGCACACCTCTCTCCGCTAACCCGCCAAGAAGGATCCTCTCTCCAGCACGGACCAGACCCAATGCCAGAGAGAACTCGAGCTCCCAACTTCGGCCTCATCCCCCTTCCCTCCCTCCCCCCCTCCCCCCCCTACCTGCAGGTACATGACCGCCACAATGATGGAGGACACCTGCCCCTCGGGGGCCCCAGCCGGGAGGGTCAGGGACTTGATGTCGAAAGACTGGTTGAAGGCCTGACCCGACACGTCTGTTTGTGCGTGTGTGTGTATGTGTATGTACGTCAGTGCGGGGAAAGGCGGGGTCGGGGGAGGCACTGGTGAGAGGCTCGACGTCGAGAAGCAAACGTTAGCCGACTTCAGCTGATTTTGGTATTATCAGCTGGTGGAGGGGGGCCCGCGTGTTTAGGAATTGAGTGGTCCGCGCCGCTTCCCCACTTGGACCCCCGGACTGACCGACTGACCTACTGACCGACCGCGGGGTTTCACCCGAGTCACACAGAACTGGCCGGCCTTAGAGCACACGCGCATACATACGAGCGCACAGTCCTGATCTGGGTGTGCGTGCGCGGATGTGTTTGTACACCTCGTGGAGTTGCGTTACTTGTTGACTTGGGTGTACGAGCCGGGAGGGGGCCCCACCCTAGGGCCCTGGGGGGGCTGAAGGCTGTCCGAGGTAAATGTATGTCACCTCAGGCTGCACGCATCCCCGCCGCGTACCACCCCCTTGGGGGCCCCCTCCCCTCCCCTCGCCCGAATTAGAAGGACGAGACCCCCCTCCTCCCACCACTCCCCCAACCCCATCCCGGTGACTGGGAGCGAGGCCGGGGACGGGCAAAGTTCCGTGCTGGGATGCGCCACCTTGCTGGCGGGATAGGTAGACGGATGATAAGGGAACTGTGGGAATGGGCACGTGTGTTACGGATGTGTACCTGTGTAGGAGACCGCGAATTCCAGTTTGCTGCTGCTGCTGAGGTCGTGCTTCTTGCCGGGAATCTCCGGCGCGCTGGCCACGAACACAAGCACTTCCACCTGGCGCTCAAACATCTTTGGAAACATGTAGATGACATCGTCACCCTCCACCGGGACCGTTTCCTCCGGCAACGCTTGCTTCTCAAAGCCCTTTACCAGAGCGCCATCAAGGGCCGTGGGCTTCCGGACATGGAGCGTATCATGTACGTTTCCCTTGACGTCTGCGGGTTGGAGTGACATACAATATAAAGTCTGGACATATGAAATTAGCCAGGAAATGTATACGCCGTTACGCGCGCCAGACCCATGCATGCGTAAACCCCAGTGCTTTATCGTGGGAATGCTCACCGAAGGCCACGCATGCCAAGTCGAAGTTAAGCTTCTCCTCTGGGCTCGAGTTGAAGTTAATAGCGAAACTGCGAAGCGGGCGCAGACAAAATATTGTTTGCCAATTCCACCGCTTAAGCGAAGCCTGTATTCAGGGTAAAATTCAGATGAAAGTTCTAGAACATTACCTATATTGATCGCCCCTAAAGGGCAGAACAAAAGGTCCAAGCGGCATTTTGCTTTCCCTGCAATTAAGTTACTTCAGCATCTGATCACTTCAGCGCAGCAAAAGCTACACAGATATAAGCGTCGATATTGCAAAATGGAGTTCCTCGAAAGTTTTCGCTCTAAGACCTGTACGCCGTACTCCCAAGCTCTAAAGCATGGCTTACATTAACATGGTAGCTTTGTTACGTGGATTGAGACTCATCAATTCGCGAAACAACTTTTCGCTTATTAAAGTAACTATTCCTTCTCTGCAACGAAGCAGTGCTGACTGCAGGGCTGCACTATCCCACGTCTATGGCACATGTTTAATGCCTACATAAGACTATATCACCATATATGCCACTTTGGCCATCCTTTCCCTGGGTTCCGCCAGGTCTGCCATTTTGCACACCTACACGGTGCCGATAGTCAGCCTCATCCTGCGGAAACACACCTGCAAATCATTTGTTGGGCAAACCTTTTCAACCTGCAGCTTGGATGCCACAGCAAGCTCCCCAGGTGCACCCCAAATATTCTCTCGCACACGGCCATTCAAGCGCACGCCCCCTTCACAAAGGCTCGCACGCATGTGCAAACGCTTGTAGGAATCCCAAACTTCTCAAATCACAACGCACGCAAACCACGCGCGCCGGCACAACTCTTTCCTCCCCATCCCTTGCCGCTCATTCGTAGTCGCCGTAGTCAATGTCGTCGCACACTGGATCCTCTCCCTCCACATCTTCCCCCGCCTCCTCCTCGTCCTCCACCTCCACCCCCTCCTTCGGGCTGTCGTTAATAATATGGTCGCTGAAAAGGTACGTCGTGAATTTGTCTCTCAGCCAGGACGACACGCCTTGCCAAATTGGATCCACGGAATCCGCGACGCTGGCTAGATGGGCCCACTGCATGATGCCGTCATCCACCGTACCACCCTCATGCTCGCCCTTGCCCTTGCCCTCGCCCTTGCCCTTGTCCTTATTTGCTGGGGGCCCTGAAGCGCCTTTAGCCAGGGTGCCATCGTCATCGTCGTCGTCGTCTTTGCCCTGTTGTCCCTCGACTGCTGCCTCCGCCGCAGCAGTCGCCGCAGCCGCCGCCTGCTGTTGCCTCTTGGCCTGCTCCTGCTTGGCTCGCGCTGCTGCTGCGCTGCCGTCGCAGCTGCACTTGATGGCTCCGTGGGTGTCGCACATGGTGGTGGTGTTGACCTGCGTCAAACCGCAAAAACACACACACACATACGCGCAAACACACACACGTTAACATGCCACTTAAGGATTTGTGTGTGTGTGCGTGTGTGTGTGTGTGTTATTATGTAATCACTCTTTATAAGCGCATGGATGCCGTTTTAGATTGGACCCCAGAACCTTGCCAAATCGTACAGATGTACATACGTGCAGATGTACAGGACATGCATCCGAACACCGAAGGGAAGGGTGCCCCCCCCCCGTACCCTAGCTAGCGAGGACCCCGCGAGGCAACTTTCCTAACACAGCAAAGGAGCTATGAGCTCTCCTCCGCGCCATAGCGGCAAAATTCAGTTCAATATCACAGCAGGTGTACATGAAAGGCAATTCCAACAAGCGGCTCATCCCGGCAATCCGACGGCCCAAGCGCGAGGAGGCCGTGCAGGCCGCCGTGCTAGAAAGCAGATCTCCGGCCCCCCTGCCGAACCATCCACCTCGAACAGCGCCCTGAGCTCGTCCTGGCTGAATGTCCTGCTCTGCGCGGCCGTGTCGTCCACCACGGCCGCACTGAGGCCCTGCTTGGCTAGCTGCCGCTGGTACACCTGGGAGGTGGTGTGGGAATTGTGGATGGGGTCGAGGGTTGGGGGGAAAGAGGCGAAGGAGAAAAGAAAATCGGAACCCCTCGGAGTTTAAGGACGGGCCTAGGTCAGTGCCGCGGAGCCTGTCGGGGCGAAGTGGGGGAGTGAAGGGCTGTGTCGGCATAAGGCGGCATACGGCGGCGGCATACGGCGGCGGCGAGACAGACAAGTGCAGTAGCACCCAAGCAGCTTACGTAACGACCAAGCAGCAGGACGGCCCCCGGGTGCTCTGTGGGCGAGATTGTGTGTTTGGTTGGAGAGAGGAGGGGGGAAGAGGGGGGGGGAGGGATGGAGGTGGTGCAGTCACGGCGGGCCCGTCCCACCCCGCCCGTCTCTCATCCTCATCCTCAACCCCACAATGTCGGGTATGTACGACATAGTCGTACCTTTTCCTCGATGGTTCCCGTGGTAAGCAGGCGGTATATCCAAACCTTCTTCTTCTGCCCCTGCCGCCAGACGCGAGCCATAGCCTGAAGGTCGTTGGCGGGGTTCCAATCTGCAATGCACCGCCGTACACAGAAGGGCAAGCGGACGGCCGCAGCAGCACCGGGAGGGGGTTCTCGGTGGGGAATCAAGGAGTAAACCCGGGTTTCGGGTTTCGGGGGGCCGGCGGCGGGGGAGGGGAAGACGAATCACCGACGAGTGCAGCTGATACCCGGGCTAGACAGCCTGATACCCAGCGGGAGGGGAGTTGAGAGGGGTAGAGGGGTTGGCCTGAGGGCAGCGATGGCCACACAGCTAGCCTGGGGGGTCAGGCAACAGCGATGTGGTTTAAGTGGCCGGTGGACGGGGTGGGGCAACTCCGCGGGCCCGGGGTGGGGTGGGGTGGGGTGGGGTGGAATACCCCCCGACCCGCGAGCTGCGGACCGGGCGGCGGCGGTGGCCCGCATCAGCCTGCTCCACCGGCGGCGACCTCGGCCCCCCCCCAAGGGTCCTAACCTGCCGGACAAGTCTCAGGAACTCGGGCCCCTGGCGCGTGTTGACGAGGGCAAGGTGACGACCTCCTGCAGGTGCTAACCATGCAGCTCTTGTCCCCCTCCTTACCCCTCCCC
>NW_003307620.1:506789-508311 GCF_000143455.1 Volvox carteri f. nagariensis
CACCTCCCCTCCCCCTCTCCTCACCCTCCCCTCCCCCTCCCCTCCCCCTCCCCTCCCCCTCCCCTCCCCCTCCCCTGCCCCTTCCCTGCCCCCTACCCTCCCCTAACCCTCCTCCCCTCCCCTCCCCTCCTCCCTCCCATACCCCCCTCCCCCCTCCCAGTGGTCACACACCACTTGCCGCCCTCCCACCTGCCGCCGATCCATACCGTCGCGTGAGGCCCCCCCAGTCTTCAGTCTCCCCCCCGCCCCCTTTCCCTACCCGGGTCGAACAGCACCAGCCTGTTGGCGCCGATGATGTTCAGTCCCACTCCCCCGGCCTTGGAGGAGAGCAGCAGCAGAAAGGACGGGTGGGACGGGTCGTTGAAGGTGTCCACGATGGGCTGCCGGGACTTGACTGAGCAGCTGCCGTCAAGGCGCAAACTCACCCAGCCGTGAGTACGGCACATCTGCGGGGAATGATGGCGGCGGGACAGTTGACCTGGTGGGGTTTGGGGGGAAGGTGGCAGTGGCAGTGGCAGTGGCAGTGGCAGTGGCAGTGGCAGTGGCAGTGGCAGTGGCAGTGGCAGTGGCAGTGGCAGTGGCAGTGGCAGTGGCAGTGGCAGTGGCAGTGGCAGTGGCAGTGGCAGTGGCAGTGGCAGTGGCAGTGGCAGTGGCAGTGGCAGTGGCAGTGGCAGTGGCAGTGGCAGTGGCAGTGGCAGTGGCAGTGGCAGTGGCAGTGGCAGTGGCAGTGGCAGTGGCAGTGGCAGTGGCAGTGGCAGTGGCAGTGGCAGTGGCAGTGGCAGTGGCAGTGGCAGTGGCAGTGGCAGTGGCAGTGGCAGTGGCAGTGGCAGTGGCAGTGGCAGTGGCAGTGGCAGTGGCAGTGGCAGTGGCAGTGGCAGTGGCAGTGGCAGTGGCAGTGGCAGTGGCAGTGGCAGTGGCAGTGGCAGTGGCAGTGGCAGTGGCAGTGGCAGTGGCAGTGGCAGTGGCAGTGGCAGTGGCAGTGGCAGTGGCAGTGGCAGTGGCAGTGGCAGTGGCAGTGGCAGTGGCAGTGGCAGTGGCAGTGGCAGTGGCAGTGGCAGTGGCAGTGGCAGTGGCAGTGGCAGTGGCAGTGGCAGTGGCAGTGGCAGTGGCAGTGGCAGTGGCAGTGGCAGTGGCAGTGGCAGTGGCAGTGGCAGTGGCAGTGGCAGTGGCAGTGGCAGTGGCAGTGGCAGTGGCAGTGGCACCCCCCACAGTCCCCCAACATTGGCCCAGTGCTCGCCAGACACTCTTTACTGTCTGTATGCCCAGTACACGTACACCGTACATTCCTAGAGCAAGCATAAAACACACATGTCCCCATTCCCCCATCCCCTGCCTTCCTTAACTTCCCCTTCCTTTGACTCCCGGCCCCCCCTTCCCTCCGCCAACCCCAACTCCCAGTCCCCCCCCCATCTCACCACCTCCAGCACGTCCAGCGCCTCGGTGTAGTTGGACACCAGCACCACCTTGTCCCCGCTGCCCCCCTCGCGAACCGCCTTCAGCATCATCTCGAGGACTGCCACCT
>NW_003307620.1:508773-508939 GCF_000143455.1 Volvox carteri f. nagariensis
TCTTCGAACCTGCCGGGGGGGAAAGCTCTGTCTCGAAATAAGTTTTATATACATCAGATTTTTTAATTAGCAAATGAATATAATATAACATATAAAAAATTGCTTTATTAATTAGGTTAAAAGTTTTCCATATATAATTCTTCTAATTAAACAGCGGCTCGTGGGC
>NW_003307620.1:512852-515698 GCF_000143455.1 Volvox carteri f. nagariensis
CCACCACCACCCCACTGCACTGCACTCCCCGTACCCCGCGCCCTTCACCACCCACCACAACCATCCCCCCCCCCGACCCCCCCTACATAACCCGGGACCCCAGGCCCCACCTATATCCTCGACACACTACCGCCACCCTCATCGTCATCGTCCCACCACCACCACCACCACTACCGCTAACGATGCAAACAAAGGATCCCTTTCAAAACTAGACTAAGGGAACATACATACATACACACATACACACACGCATACACACACGCATCCATCCGTCCAGTCGCCGTATCCCCTTAAGGGACCCCCCTCCCCCTCCCCTTCCCCCTCCTTGGCCCCCCCACCTGCTCCACCTTGGGCGGCAGGTACTTCTTCATCAGGCCGCATGTACGGCGCAGCATGAAGCGGCCGCACAGCTGCAGTAGCTGCGCCGACCTCTCCGCCCCCACCGCCACCTCGGCGTCACTGGCGTCCGCGTCCTGCCCCCGCAGGATGGGGTGCTCGAAGGTGCGTCGGAAGGCGGAGGGCTCCCCGAGCAGCCCCGGTACGGCAACATTGAACAGCGTGTAGAACTCGGTCTGCAGGTGGGTGCAGGGTTTTGTTTTCAGTTGGGTTGGCCCTGTAGGGGGGGGGGCGGCTCTGTTGGGGCCTCTCCCAGGCGACGTGTTAGGTTCACCGACTTCACTGACTGACTGAAAAAACACATTACTGCAATTTCCCGAAACCGAAATTCCGTACTTGTTGGGAAAACTCGCAGGAAGGGAAAGGAACAGAACGAGAGCGCTAGCTTTGTTGCTTGGTTTAAAGAAAGGGAAAAACGGAGCTGATCCCCCCATGTGGCGGTTGGTCGGTTGGCGGTTGGGGGTTGGAAGTGTTGGGTGATGACCCGGCGCTGTCGTGGGAGTGCTGCACAATAAATAGTTAACTAAGGGGGTATTTACGATACAAACCCCCCAACCTCCGTACTTTCCCCCGTACGGCAAGGCAGGCCTCAAAGTTGATCTAGATAAGGACTGACCATCACCCCCTCATACCGTACTGTCGCCGTACCGTACCCCTCTACACTGCTCCCCCTTCTTCCCCCCTCTCTCCAACCTGCCGCACTTGCCAGATCATTCTGAATGGGAGTTCCCGACAGCAGCAGCCGCATGCGCGCGGGGAGACCGGCAACCGCCTGACGGGGTGGGGGGGGGGGAACGGCATATGTACGGGAGGAGATATCCCCAGGGGACATATGCAGACACGGAACCAGATTTGAGCTGAGGAGGCGTCCGGGGGGGGGAAAGAGGGGGGGAAAGACGAAGCAGAAGGAGTGAAGCTGCCCACCCAGGGAAGGGGGGGCGGGGGTGGGGGTTAGGGAGGTAGGGAAGCCGAGTTAGAGCGCCCATTAATGGGTGGGGGTGGCGGGAGGAGGGGTTACAGACTGCTGGCGGAAGGACCGAGAGGGGGAGGGGGGGCTCGGGGGATCTGTCAGGATTTGGCCGTCGGGGTCCGGGGGGATGGGCCGTGCACCCCTGAACAGGACAGGACAGGACAGGACCCCCCTCCCCTCTCTCCGCCCCCCTCCGCCCCCACCGGCCCACCTTGGTGAGCTGGCTCTCTCCATTCTTAAGCGTGTGGGCCTGGGGGGGTCAGTGGTGGGGTTTGGAATCACATGCAGCGGCCGGAGGGGGGCGGACGGGTTTGGGCCCCCGGGGGATGGCGGGGAGGGGGAAATGAAATGAAAATACCCGCCACGGCGAAAGATAACTGCTTCATTAAACAGTCACGGCAGTAGCAGTTGCAGCAGTGGCAGTGGCAGTGGTAGTGGCACTGGCAGTAGCAGCACATAAGTGCAGCGCCATAACACTACATGGAACCAGACACCCGTGGAACCCACAACCCGGGGGATTGTCCCGGCCCCCGGGCCCCCTGTCGTAACCTGAACTGGCCCCCGTCCCTCCCCCACTCCACAACCCAGTGGGAACCCCTCCCCCCCTCTCCCTCGCCTTCCCAGCCCCCCAACCCCCCACCCTTCCCCCCCACCCCCACCCGCACCCACCTCGTCGCATATGACAATGTCCACACCCTTCCGTACCACCGCCTCCCTGTGCATACGGAAAGTGGTGTAGCCCATCACCAGCACCTGGTACTGCTGGGCCCGATGAACACCCCCACCTCCCCTACCCCCCGACCTGACGACGCGGCTACCGAAGGTGGCGAGGACCTCCTTCACCTGTTAGGGCAGGTTGGGGGCCTTAGCAGGAGCAGGGCAGGTGCAGGAGCAGCTCTGGAAATACCGGAACACTGCAAAACCTCAAAACCCACCAGTTTCCAGCAACGAACCCCAAACACTAATCTTAATTATAACTTTGTGACTCATATAATACGTGTGCCGTACGCGATACGACAATACGATACACCATACGACACATAGTCAAAAACTAGGCGACACGGCAACACTTGGCACGGTACATTTACCGTACCGTACGGGTGCATTATTACACTGCCGTACGGCAGGTGCATCACCTTTTCCCCCCTTGTATCGTCCACCACTACCGGCGCCACCCGCCCCTCCAGCCACCGACTCAGCTCGGCGCCCCAGTTGGCCACCAGCGATGCCGGGCACAGCACCAGCGGCCGGCTGCAGGTGGGGGCGCCGGGGCCCCTGATGCCGGCGGTGAGGAGGGTCCACAGCGCAGCTATGGCCTGCGGGGTGCGGGTGGGGCGGCGGCGGTTATAATGGTTGTAGTGGTGGTGGTTAGGCGGTTATGGTTGGGGTTTCAGCGGTTGGTGTGGGGAGGGGCCCAACCCCAGGACGTGACGCACCTCTGACCCGACCCGACCCGACAAGATCCCGGTGGTCGTGTGGT
>NW_003307620.1:515748-517528 GCF_000143455.1 Volvox carteri f. nagariensis
CAGCAGCAGCAGCATCGGCCAGCATGGCGGCAGCAGTGGCGGCCAGCGTGGCGGCAGCAGCGACACCCAGCGTGGCGGCAGCAGTGGCGCCCAGCGTGGCAGCAGCCCTAAGGCACTGATTGGGTCGGTAACCCATGGGTTACCCATCGGTTACCCACCTTCAACCCCCTGTAGCCCATTGGTAACCCCCTTGTAAGTTCCTACCCAGCAGGAGGGGTAACACGGCCCCAGGGTAACCCCCTCCGTTGCCCTGGACTATGGACATGGGCCTATAGGCTACTTATCTTATTTGCTGCACACTTCGTGAATTCATTTTAGTACATTTCTGTAAATGTACATGTTACGTGTACATGTTGAACCTACAGTATCCCGGTAGCTCGGGAAGCATCGTTCGCCAATATGAATTAAAGGCCTCTAACGCTGCAGGAAAATTTTAGTAGAAGATTTAGAACTATGTATGTATTCAGTTTTAGTGTTTGTTCCCGCTTTGAGGGCATGAAACTCCCGTGCCGTATTATTGTCCCTAATAAGATTATTCATTCGCATTCATACAGTTCGAAGTGGATTGGGGAACGCAATTTAGCTTGAAATCCATTGTGTCTCTGGCTAGTTCTGAAAAGAAATCAATCATGGATTAACAAGTTTCCCTTTCCCTTTTTCGCCGGTCAATCGCAGACGCCTCCGCGCCAGGCTCTGCCAGCTGCAGGCTTGTGGCAAACGGCCGCTGAGGGGCGGCTGGACAGCCGGCGGGCCGGGACGGGGTTGGTTCGGTCGAGTCTTTTAGCCTAGTAGTGTGGCCTTGGGAGCTCGGACCTCAGAAGGGATAGTGCTTGGTGTAGGGGGAAACTAGTCAGCTGAACCTGCAGGGATCTTCCCGGGTTCAGGAGGTAGCTACCTCTATAGATGTCGCCGCCACATGAGAGTCTGAGAGTCGTTCGACGTTCTTTGGATAGGTTTATGTCTCATGCGCGTGTTGCCCCGCTGAGGGCATTGGTGGGCAGCACGAGGGGGGTATAGTGGCCGTGGGGCTGGGGTTGTGTTTTTCTGCAGTGTAAGGACCCTTAGCAACTTGTTTCCGCCTTCCCATATTAACCATCCAGGAGAACAGAATCCCAGAATCCCAGCCCAAAATAACCGTCATAGCTTAGATTTGAACCTGATTGGAATCCGGAAGAGTTCATTCTCTATGGTATCACTTCAGTAAAAATAACTACAGCGGTTGAGGCAAGTCTAAGGTCGTAACAAGCTTATGTGCGACAAGCATGTGCTGTCCTGCTTGCCTGCAGAAACGCTGGCAAGTTCTTTTATTATTGCAAGGACAACTAGGGGGGGGGGGCTAAGTTTTGTAAACAGTTGGGCACATCTGTTGGCGGTAGTACATCCTGTGTGCAAGACTGCCCCATCCCCAGTTGTGAGCCTCCGCTTCTGGCTCGTCTCGTTCACCTGTTGCTGTTTCATTATCGCCTACCCCGTTGGGTACGGCCTCGTTGGTAATGGCAAATCCGTTTCGTCTGCGCGGACCTCGTCGCTAGTGCAGCTTATGTGTCAGGATGCTGCTGTCTTTGCGGCTCTGAACTGCTGAGCCTCGTCGATTCTGTAACACAAAGACTAATTGCCTCTGCACCGATTGTCTCTGCACTTATTCCGTCCACTCGCATACTCCACACTTCTGAATTCGAGCAGCTTCAGCGAATGACTGGATTAGTTATGTGCCCCAAATTCAGTTCGACTCCACACAGCCTTCTGTCTTCCAGCTGTGCTGGGCATCACGGTTTCGTCA
>NW_003307620.1:517578-529743 GCF_000143455.1 Volvox carteri f. nagariensis
CTCCCCCTCTTACCTCCCCCTCTTACCTCCCCCCTCTTACCTCCCCCCTCTTACCTCCGGTGATATGACCGTCTTCAGCTGCCCCATCAGCTGCTGCAGCGGCGCCAGGGGAGCTCGCTTCATGCCCAGAGTGCCTCGCGCCCCCAGCTGCCCTCGGTAGTTGGGAACTGGGCACTTGGGGGGGGAGTTGGTTGGTTGGGGAGTTGGGGGTGAGAGGTGTTGGGTGGTTGGGAAGTTAAGGGTTGGGGATCGAAACCCAGGAGGCGTCATACCCTCATTCGTACGGCTGCATAACGCTACAAGGGACGTGGGGGCATGTGGGGGCTACTCCGCGAGGTAGGGGCCTGCGCTGTGAAGGTGGCTTCCCCTGCTACGTGGTGTAAACTTGTTTGCCAGGTAGCTGTTAGGTAGTTGGGCATTATGTGGCATGTAGATGTACGCAGCAACTGCGAGCGGTTAACATTAGTAATGGGCCGCTGACGCGGTGACACGGACAGATGCTCAACGCTGTTCGCCTCGGCAAGGAAACCCACCGACCCACCGACCCACCGACCCACCGACCCACCGACCCACCGACCCACCGACCCAAATGAGGTGCCCACGCGCGGGATTATAACCCGATCCCAATTCATAAACAGTCCACCCCCTCCCGGCCATCCCACCTTTACACACGGACCGACCCACATCGCAGGAGAGCTCCAACCAACCAACCACCAACCACCAACCACCAAACGGGCGTTTTCAAAATATGGAACGTTCTTGACTTGTTGACACACACACAATCATTGTACGATAAATCACAGAAAGATACTCATGCACACTCAGCTCGTTTAATCACACACACACACATACACACACAGATACACATACAGAAACACACCTTGTACGGCTGCGGCTTGGTGTTGAGGGGCGCTCCCCGCTCCCCGCCTTGGTGACCCGCATGCGCCCCACCGGCGGGGGGTGAGGGCGATAACAACAGCCCCAACGGCCGGCGACCCATGAGGCCAAGACAGGACCCCGCTCGCCTGCTGCCGCTGCCGCTGCTGCTGCGACCACAGTTCTGATGGGTGTCGGTGGTGCTGCCGACAGCGCCTGTTTGAGATTTGTTGGCGGCAGCGGCCTTGGAGGCGTGTTGGTGGTGCAGGTGCTGGTGCTGCTGCTGGTGCTGTCGCGCGCCGCGAACCACCGAATTGGAACCATGCGCTCCTCCTTGCTTTTTCTGTTTCTGCTGCTGTTGTTGCTGAGGCGACTCATTTTCATTATTATGCTCCTGTGAAACTGAAGTCTCTGGTGATGTTCGAAGAGCCTTTTGCTGTTGGTCTAAAACGTCGTCTTCGAGGTCGGTGCAAAGGTGAAGGCCGTCCTCGTCGCTGGAGCTTGACCCTCGCCGCTTCGTGAGAGGAGCAGTGGCTGCTGGCACCGCGCTGGCGCGCTTCATAGGCAGCTAGACAAAAGCAGCTGAAAGCAGCTTTAAAGCAGCAGCAGCACAGCGATAGTGATGGAGAAAGTGCACCGCTCACAGGGCTCGCCAGCGGTGCTGAGGCTCGCCAGCGGTGCTGAGGCTCGCCAGCGGTGCTGAGGCTCGCCAGCGGTGCACCGCTCACAGGGCTCGCCAGCGGTGTCTCTGAATCTCGCAGAGCGCTCACAGCGAAGAACAGTCTAGCATGCCGAAGACTGATGCTAGAGGCAGCATCAGGAGGATAATGGTAAAGATTCCGGGACCACGCGAGGCTGGCTGTGTAGGGCTGCGAGGAAAATCCACTGGCACGAGCAGTAATGGTGAGTTAAAAGTCAGCAGGTATAAGTCAGCAACGAGATGTCACGCCAAAACATCTGGAGCGCACAAATTAGCACCGAAACGACACCAAGAGGGACTGCAGTAAGTAGTAAGCCCTAAGGGGCAGAAATTGGGTTTCGCGGCCAAGTCAAGCTTTCGATGCGATGCAATGCTGCTCCATGCACGCATGGCGGAACATCACCACCTGCTCACGGTCAGTGGACTTTGCCAAGATATCCCCTGTAACAATGTAATTCAATCTTAGGTTTGTAGTGGCCTTCGACTGATAGGAGACTAAGCTGGAAGCGAATTATCTGAGGCTTTGATCATGCATGCTGACAATATGACTGCCGCCAATAATAGGACCGTGGAAATTTATTGTAAGACGCCTGAAGAAAAATATTTTCTTTGGAAAACAAAGCCTGAAAGAACGATCCAGGATTTGCCGGCCCTGTTTGCTTGCACGTTTCTTAAAACGACCCATGGTTCCTTTCCTCCCGCAGTCTCTCGCCGATCTGTGTATGTTAAGCATTACCACCATTCTGGCTTCGTGGCCACGTATTTGTTTAAAAAGAAGGATTACAGTCTCGTCAGCTTTAGGTTTCATTCCATCCGTCATCACGCTAGCTAGGTACGTCCTAAGGAAAATTAGGGGGAAGTGAACAAACCTCTTTACTCATATCGTTATAAGAGGGAGAGGGGGAGAGAGAGATAAAAAGGGCGGGGGGATCCTAAGCCTCCAGAACTAAAAGAGCAAATTACGGCCGATCCTGACCTCGTGCTGTATACTGTAGGGCATATCACGGTATCTGCATCTGCCGATCGGTACGTTCTGAAGTAGTGATATAGCAATTGGTGTCGTACCAGAATGCAACCGTACCAGAATACAACTAACCAACCGAACAAGCTACCAAAGCGGCAAGCCTGAGCATCTCTCAGGACGCTATTCCACCACTCTCACGGCCTAAGGACGTTTGCTCATACGCTCATCTCTGCAGTGTCAGTCGTCCTCGTACTGCTGTGTGCGGAACACTGCAGAACCAACGGCTTTGGGCTCGCAGGGCGGCCCAGGCGAATGAGCTACATGAGCTACTGTTACATCTTGCCGTCGTGCCCACTCATCCTGCTACCGCTACATCCTGCTACTGCTACATCCTGCTACTGCTACTGCTACCGCTGACCAGCTCTCTCTCACACACACATATCTACAGCCCGACGGGCTGAGGACTGTATCCCGAGACCGCTGCAACAGCGCACCGGCGGCTGCAGACAGCAACCCACCCGCCTGCCCGTGTGGGGACACATGTGCACACACATACGTACTTACTTAAACACATACATAAACACATACAAACAAACATGCATACACACGTTCTCTTGTTTTTCCACTTGTTCTCGCAAGCGACAACGCGATGCGGACACCTACGCGCACGAGCGGTCATGTAGCGGCCCACACACTCCCGGGAGCTGCCACCTGCGGCGGAACGGCGGGACGGCGCCACTAGGGCCGCTTAGTCGCTGCGAGGACCTAATAGGAGATATGGAGACCCCAGGCCTCCAACCCACCTCCAACCGACAAGGCAACCGAAAACCATAACCGCCCCCAACTGACTAAACAGCGGAAAGCGCGGCCATAACCGCCGCTTCTAATTGAGCCTCCGCCGATAGCGCCGCCTCCGCCGCCGATGCTGGCGGCTCCGCTGACACCGTCACCGTCACCGCCGCCGCCGCCGTCGACGTCGCCATCAGGGGGTCGCCCGCCTTTCCATCGCCAACCTCCGAAACCAACTGCTCCTCAGCCCCTGCGGCCACCTCCCGCTCGGTGGAGGCGGCAGCGGCACCGCTGCCGCCGTCACTTTCGTCCCCGCCCCCATCGCCCCCATGACCACTTTCGCCGTATTTTCGAATGTTGGCCACCCCAGCCGTTGGCACCTCTGCAGCGTGCAAGCCAAGAAGGCTCGTTCCACCGCCGTCGGCTGCGGCGGTGCCTGACACAACCGCCAGCGATGGCGCCTCCGCCGCCGCCTCCGCTGGTGGCAGCGCTGAGCTGTCCGGAGCGGGACCTTGCGATTGACGACGATGCTGATGATGGCGATCTGCGGTGGCCTCGTCAGCGGATGGAGCGGTGTCCAGGTCGTCATGTTCCGCCGTCTCTTGCCCAGTGGCTCTGGACTCAGCCGCTACTGCTGGCGGTGGTGGCGGTGGTGCTGGTGGTAATGCCGCTGCTGCTTCTCCCGCTGCTACTGCTGCTGCTGCTGGTGGTACGTGAGTCGCCTCAACAAGCTGCTCATCGGCATCACCTGCGGTAGCTCCGTCAGCACTCGGGGTCAGCGCCGCCGCCGCCACTTCAGCCCCCGCCGCCACCACTTCAGCCGCTGCCGCCACTTCAGCCGCCGCCGCCGCCGCCGCCGCGTCAGCCGCCGCCGCCGCCGCCGCCGCTTCGGCCGCCGCTGTTCCGAACTGAACCGCAATCTGCGTGTTAGATGGCGGCGGCGGCGGTGGCACTGCCACGGGCACATCAGTGCAGCCGTTGCCGCCACCGGCGCCTTCAACCCCCCGCCCGATTGAGGACATTAAGCGCTGATCCGTGGCCGTGCATGGGACGGCGGCGCCGCCGCCGACGTACCTTTCGCCGCCGGCGTCATCTTGCCTGGACAACAACCCATCCTGCCTGCCTCGTATCACCGCCACGGAGGCGACAGCAGCGCCGCCGCCACCGCCGCCGCCCCTGTCCTCCATCCCGAGTGACGGCGGCTGTAGTACTCGTCGCCCTGCCAACATAATCGTACTGCGACTGCGCACCGCGTCCCCGTCACCTCCATCCTCCCCGTCACCGCCGCTCCCGAAAGGAACCTCTTGTCCATATGCGTCTGCAGCGGCATCATCATCCGCAACGACAGCGGCAGGAGCAACAGTACGACTGTCACCGCCGCCGCCGCCGCTCTTCCCGTCGCTTCCGCCACTATGACCTTCATCTGCGATAGAACCTTTGGACCGAGACGGGGACCGGGACATGGTCACATGTTCATGTTTCTGCTCCGAAGGCTTATCCAGAGCGCGTTTGGTAGCACCCTGCGCGTCCTCACACACCATCCTTATCGGCGAGCCAGGCGGCGGCGGCGCACTCCTGGCGGCAGGTACGTCATCGCTGCCGCCACAACCTGTGATCTGTTCGGTTGTGTCATGATCCTCCGTGGCTGCACCCGCCGCGGCGGCAGCGTTTAAAGGCTGTACGGCATCCGTCGGCGGATCCCCGGGCGGCTCCGTTGCCACTGGCCAGGACGCCGCTGACGCCTGACTCCCGCCATCGTCTGATCGGGGCCCGCCGTCGCCGTCGGCATGACGCAGTGACTCGGCTGCCGACGGCGACGGGGACGGCAGCCCAGACAAACCCACGCGGGCATCAAAGGTCAATGGCCGCCGCAACGCCGCCGCCGCCGCCGCCGGGCTACAAAAGCCCAATGTCTCCGCAGTCTCCGCCAGCGGCGTGGTCGCGCTGCGGTCGCCTGCGGGACCGGGAAAGGGTGACGCCGCCGCTGGCGAGGCCGCCAGCACAAATCTTGGAGGTGGCGACGACGGCTGCACCGGTGACGGCGGCCGGAAGTGGGTACCTGTGTCCATGCTGCCGACGGCGGCCCCGGCGGCCTCCACCGCCGCGCCGTCGACCGCTGCGCCGCCATGTTGCCGAAGCCCCATGGTCACATCGACGACTGCGGCGGTGGCGGCGGCATCTGCCGTATCAGGTGAGCGCAGTGGGAGTCGGGCTTGGCGAAGTGAGCGCCGGCTGCCCAGCAGGTCTTGTGTTGGAGCCGTTGGTCCTGTTGCTAGCTGCGGCAGCGGGGGCGGCGGCGGCGGCGGCACCGGCACCGCCGCCGCCGCCGTCAGGCTGGACAGGAAGTCTTCCATTTCCCGTAGACCCGTAGTCAGCGGCTCGCCGGTCTCTGACGTCAGCGGCGGCGGTGTGTTGACTAGCAGAGGAGCCGGCAGTGGCGGCGGTGCAATCGCTGTGGCGACCGGCGGAACCAATTTCGGACGAGATATCAGAAGCTCCGTCACCGCGCCGGCGCGTAAGGCATCCATCGATACCCTCGCCGCCGCCGCCGCCGCTGATGCTGATGCCGCGGCGGCCACTTTCGCAGCAATGGAAGGTACTGCAACGGTGCCGCCGGCATTACTGCCGACGCCGACGCCGACGCCACCTCCGGCGCTGCCGACGCCGGTCGGTTTGAATCCCTCGTCCTCCTCGGGAACCGCGTCTGCACCGCCGCCAGTCGCCAACGCGGCGGCTGCCTCCGCCAGGCCCCCGACCCGTACGACCTTACTGCTGCTCCGTCGGAGCTGCGGAATGATTTGCGGGCCGCGATTGCGGGGCGGCGGCGGCGGCGCTACTGCAGCCGCCGGTGCTGGCCTACGAGTGGATGTCGCCGTCGCGGCCATCGGGCTTGCTGCCGTACGGTCGCCATCGTCGTCGCCCTCTTCAAACTCTATGGGTCGGAACAACGTCGGCGGTCCTCGGCTGCAGCCACCAGCAACAGTCGTGGCCTCGCTAGCCTCGCCGTACTGGGCCAGCTGGCGGCGCCGTTCATCATCGTCACCATCATCATCACCGTCGTCAGCATCGTCGCAGTTGCCGTACGAGCGGGACGGCTGATATCTGTAGTACAGGTCTTGCATCTTGCGTTTCACGCCCAACGTGCCTCGGCAGCCCAACGGACCGCTGTAGCCTGGAACTGGGCACTGCAGGCGGCAGCACACCGATCAGCTGAAGTGAAGCCCAAGGAAACGCGGATGGAGCTCACTTGTGCACGTGCTGCTGCTGGACAGGGCGCGCCTCTCTCAGGGACTTGTTTTGGACTGTCCAATCCTTGCTTGTTAGTAAAAATGCTACTGCAAGGCAACCTTTTTTAAGCGCAGGACAAGAAGACCCATTATTGATATACTATTTTGCCTAACCGGGATGTGGGTTTGGGTGCCAACGCCCTGCTGGACTAGGCTTGCAGATACGGTGCCGTTGCGCAGAGCTTCTTTCGCGCCGGAACAACTTTTGATGCTGGAAAGGTTAGGGAAGATGCGGCACCTAGGGTGGATCAATCAAGAAATTCGCAAACACAAATCGCAGCTAACCCTCAAGAGCTTCGCAGTGCTGCGCCAAGGTCCGAAAGCTCGGAATTCGCTTCGCAGCTCACCAGCAGGTCAACCGTGGCCTTTTACACAGAAGGAATCAATAGGTTACAAGAAACTAGCGCACCTCACCTTGTAAGGCGCTAAGACAGTCTTGCTCACAGAAGCCAGACTGACCGAGGTCTCAGGCTCAGCAGCAGCATCTGGGTCAGCCGCCTGAAAGTGGTCGCGCCGTTTGCTCGTGTCCTCCTCCAGCTGGTGCTCATCTTCGCGGCACCGTTTGTAGCGCTGCTGTTGCCTCTCCTGCTGCTGGTACCGCAAAGCCATAAGCGCTGGCGAGCGCTCCGTGAACAACGCAAATCGATGAATTGCATACGGAGAAAAATGGCGATTACATCCGGATAGGCATCCGAATGTTAGGAGGCTGACAGCTTACGGAAGGGGGAATTTCCTCATTATTGAGGGTATAAAGGGTTCTGACTCGGACAAGCGGTGCGGGCAAGCAGTTCGCGTTGCGTGCGAGGTGAAGCTCCACCACCGAGACTTGCGTCCTTTGCGTCTAAATTGGCGCCAAGATTAGAGGAAACGAGGATACTCCTTGCTGACGGAAGGTATGAGTGAGAAATATGTTGCGGCGGTTCCCTGTGTGGGCGGATGCGAGATTCACAGCTGTCGCGCCACCGTGCAGGGCGATTTTGGCTCCGAAACACGTCCGGAATGAAAAACTCCACTCCTATCAACTTTGCAACCGCTTAGCTCCTACAGCATAGGGATAAAATATGAAGGCCTTTTAGGATGCAATCATTACAAGGGGGCAGGGAACCAACCCACATCACTAGCCACGCATGCTACAGTTACAGCAGTTTACAAAAAAAAACTACCCCAGGGCATATACTCCAAGCAGAAAGCAGGGAGCCGTGCATTTGCAAGTACCAAAAGTCCACAAATCTCCATGCCTTCAAACAAAAGAAATAGCACAGCGTATACCCGGACGCTCGGCCAGAGTGCAAGGACGGGAAGAGGGACAAGGAGCCAACCCTCAACGCTAGCCGAAACGTAGGCAGACTCCCAACGGAAGCCGGGCAGGCGCAGGTACCGAGGGCCGCCTATTCCAAGCCTACAGCAGATCACCGCCAGCGACTTAAGGCAGGGGAGGGGGGACGCACCCAGGGAGCCCCGGGTTAGAACACACTACCGCGACCTACGAAACACAGCCACCGTCAAGCTCAACCCCTTGAACAACAACCAAGTGCCTGTAACACAGTCTGAGGGTTCACTGGAAGACGGGAGTCCGTTCGGATTTGAGCTTGACGACCCTGACTGACTGACTTAAATAGGGATTTCAACCTCACGGCTAGGAGTTAACTCTCCGTCCTTTTTATATATCGCTTCAATTTGGCATCAAACATTGAACAAAGGTTTGTGCTATGTCGCCAGGAAAGAGGTAGGAACCGTGGGAAGGAGATTGCTGGACAGAGATCCTCTTCGCAAACTATGCCCACTCTGTCCGGCACGTATCACGGTCATTTCCCCCGCGGAAAACTACATCGCATCCTAATCGTATATATAAGAGATTTTGTCAAAAATCGCAATCGCATATGACATAGAATGGTCCGTTGCGGCCATAGAAGCCGCCCATCACCACCACCACCCCCACCCACCCCCCCTGCTGCGTGTGCGGATTACACCACCGCATTGTTTTCATGGCCGCAAAAGCAGTTGGCACTTTACGCGAGTTCCATTACAAGCCCCAGTGAGGGCAAAAACGTCGTCTGCCCCCCCTTGGTGTGTGGCTGTCAAAAAGAGTTCAACATGCTGCATCGCAGTTACTCTCGCACAAGGCCAGTTTACAACTGCAACACCTGGCAGCGGTAGGAGCCAGATACGGCATGCCGCCGCACGCCAGGCCGCAGGTGTGTCGGTGTGCACGAACTTGTAGAGTGGGTGTGGCTGGAGCTTAGGAAGCGCGCAGGACGCCTTCAACTGCTGCTCTGGGCAGCCGGACTACTCTACGGATATCTCTTCCTGCGCAGCGATTAAACCCCGATTTTGCCGTCTGGTCGTTGAGCAAACCTTCCGCCCGGATCCATGCTTTGTGCACAGCGACCTTCCGCACATCCACTCGTCCACCAGGGGGTGCCAGTCACCATGTTCACGAGTGCGTGGTCGTGCGCGCCTCCTACCGCAGGCTCTTGCAACAACTCGTGTAAGCTCGGCACTCAGTGCATCCACCACCACCTGACCGGTGGAGTTCAGCCCCAGCTTCCCAGACGACCAATGGCCTCTGGAATGCGCGTTGGAGAAGACAGAGGGTGCGTATGCATCTCCAAGCAAAGTACTGTGCATTGTTTTACCAACGGATGCTTAACATTTTAACGTACTCTACCCCCCTGCCGTCCTTCACCGGGGGACTGCCCGCCCCTGCACGGACATGCAGTACTGCAGCAGCATTGGACAGTGATCAGCGAGCAGCTTTTCAAACCGACCCTATCTTACCTGTTATTGATGCCACGGGAATATCTAAAACCTCCCAAACTAGTCGATTTGGTGTAAAGCGAAGGCGAGGACATGTAGATATCAATGAACAATGCTTTTGCCCCGCAGTAATGTTGTGCCGGGAGTTGTGCTCCCCCCTGTCAGAATCACTAAACTTCCATGCCTCCAGCAAGACCAACTGTTGGGTTAAATCCCAACCTATTTTTGTATTTTCCCCGGCAAGATCTATATCTATAGTAAAAAATCAGGAACAATGTATCTAAATCGTCCCAGAAAACGCCGTGCAGAGATCCCCCAGCGCCCCATCAAACCAGTAAATTGCTCGTTTGTTCAATTTCGATCAGTGCCGGTAATGTGTCGGCCGATTCGTGACCCTCACAGCCGCCTCGGGGCCTCAAGGGGACTGACCGTCTTAAGGCACAACAAGATACCGCCTTGCTGCATACTAACTGTTTATGTTGTACAGTCCCGCAGATGCCCTTTATCAGTAGGTCGTAGGTAGGCAGGTGGGCAGGTGCTTTGATATTCGTTGTCCGTTAGTCGCCGTTACATCACCCCCGCATCCTCATGACCACGTGGGTGCCGTACACCACCAGGAACTGGGGAAATGCATTCGCCCCCTCCTTTGACTAGTTCCTTACGCGGAGACATGCCGTACAAACGCAACATCCGCACGTCATCCCTGCTAATGGCCGGCCAACAACGGCGCCTCGACCCACCCACCCACCCGCCCACCCACCCCCGCAACACCCCAAAGTACCCCCCTTTCGGCCGCTCTTCCGCGCCTGTGTCTTGTCTAAAACTGTCCGCATCAGAGGCCCCTCTCAACGCTGCAGTCTCCCTCCTCCTCCTCCTCCTCTTCCCCCCTGTCCGAGGACCACCAGCCAACATCGGTGGTGGCTTCCATCACCCTCTCCCTCCTCCAGTGGTTCGTCAGTGATTCGTCTTAACCCCCTACCCCCCCACCCCACCCCACCCCCAGCAATAACAACCAGTCAAGTTAATTCGCAGCCAGTCCCGACCGCCCTTGCGTCGCCTCCGCCCCGCCCTCCTCCTCCTCCTCCAGCTCCGGCTCCTCCGCTCCCTCGACCAACGACACAACCGACCTGAACTCCCGCTCTGACAGCTGCAACTGCTGTACGGAGCCATCGGGTTGTCGTACAGCCAGGGGCTCCATGACGTCCTGTGTGGCGGTAAGGGAGGGCGTTCCCATCACGAGGTGGAGGTGGGGGGGGAGGTGGAGGGGGAAGTGGTCAGGTGGGGGCGGGGGGGTTCTGGAGGGAACGAAAAGAGGGATAGATAGATATGTGGATGGGGGGAGAGGGGACTGGAAGGCTGATGGGAAAAAGTGGGCGGTCCAGATGCGAACCCCCCTCTCGCCTGTTACAGCCCCCCCCCCGTCAGCCCCCCCCGGCAGTTCCAGGACAGGACCCGGACTTGTGAAGTCCCTCGGGACACCACTCAACCGCCGCAACACCCCGACCTCCCCACCACCACCACCCGCCTGCTAGCCCTCAACCGACCTCCCCCTCAACCTCAGTAGCACACCATCAAGTTAACCATCTGCGGCATGACACCGCCACACGAGGGTACGACACCGTGCCGGGGTACGACACCACAGGGCACAAGCCCGGAGACGCACCGCACCTGCCATGCCGTGTTCGAAAACAGCTCCGCCACCACGACGTCGTCCGACAGGTCCAGCTGCGCGAGTCCGTCCCCCTCCTCGTCCGGGGGCAGGAAGAACACCGCCCCCCCGGACGGGTCTCGGAGCAGCAGGAAGCCGGGTACCTGGGGGGGGGGAGGGGGAGGGCGGTACGAGAGGGCGGCACGGGAGGAGAACATGGCTGGGTTGGGGGTTCTGGGGGGCCCATAACGAGCACAGGGGTTGTGCTGTGATGAGATGTGACACCGGGGGGTGGGCGGTGGTGGAAGAACCTGGAGGTGCAACAGGTGGGTCAACAAGCTTGACACTTTGGGAACACCTTCACCACCTTCACCACTTAGGACAGCAACTAGACGGCGGAAGGCACCGACGGCTGACTGCCGAAAGAGTGTGCGGTGCGGTGGGGGGTACTGGGGGGTGTGGGGTATCTGAGCTGTGAAGGAAAGGATGGTGACCACCACGACCTAAAACCTAAAACCTAAAAGGGTGTCCGGGGGTGTACGACACGCCTTCTTAACGAGCGGCTCCGGTACGGACCCGGGGGGGGGGTAATGCGGTTGCAAGGAAGGTTTCCCAGATGAGGAGGCGCGTTGGATAGGCAGTTGGGTAGGCAGTTGGGTGGGTAGGTGGCTATAGGACTGGTTGGTTGGATACGGCGAAGATGCGGATGCGCGGAACGGGGGGTGAGAGAGTGTGAGTGTGTGTATGTATGTATGTACGTATCTGTGTGTGTGCAGACACATAGAGGGGCGATGGCGCGGGAAAAGGGGGACAAGTCGAAAGGAGCGGTGATGCGGAGGAGTGGTGGAACAAAGAACCAACTGCCTACGGGGGGGCCGGGGGGGTACGGGGGGAGTCGAGGGAGGTGGGCCGCATAGGAGACATTAATACGGCAGCAAACACCCCGCGGCACGCAGTAACCCCTCCCCTCCCCTCCCCTTTACCCCCGCGCACCTGCATGTCAGGTCGTACACTGTACCAGCGGCCCTCCCGGCTCCGGAGCGACACCCTCCCGTCCAGATCCCGGCGGAAATTCATTTTCAGGCGCTCCGACTGAACACACACACACACAGGGTGGGGGGATGGGGGGGGTGGGGGAGGGTGA
>NW_003307620.1:529793-531920 GCF_000143455.1 Volvox carteri f. nagariensis
GAGGGGGGGACAGAGAGAGCAGAGAGAGCAGAAACAGCAGGAATAGCAGTAGCAGTAGCAGCAGCATGGCCCATGGGCGGCTGCCGTCCGGGCAACCCAGGCGACCCGGGTAGCCACAGCGGCATGATCGGGACCTGGACCTGGGGAGGGTGAATAAGCGGCACATCTGCTGTTGTGACGGTGAAGGCGGTTAATCCCACGCAGGAGGGGTATAACCCACCCAACCAGTCGCCGAGGCCCTGGTGGGCAAAGCATCTAGCTCATTCACCCCACGCTTTTCCCAACCCGTCCACGTCTCTTCCTCCGTCCCCTCCGTGACTGTTTTTCGCTAAACTCGCATGACGTCCAAATCATGTTTCGGTGGTCAACCCTGCTGCCGCACCTGGTACTGCTCAGGCTTAAGCTTGCCATCCAACACAGCGTCCACGAATTTCCGCAGGTCTTCCGTCATAAGGTTTTCGTCATAGATGTCATCGAGATCCGGTGCTCGCTGCTCAACGGCACCCCGCACTGCTTGGAAGAAGACATTTTGTGTGTCGCCCCCGAATCCTGGAAGGTTATCGTAGAGAGGCGCTGCGACCAACACGCCTGCCGATGAGAGCTGAAGAATTGTCGCCGCAACAGCGGCCGCTGCCGAGCCTGAAATTGTGCGCGAGGAGGTCGTGGACGAGCGAGCGGCGGCTGAACACGCCAACATCGAACTCCGACTTGACCGGCAGGCGCGGCAGCTACGTTGGCGAGATGCCAAGGAACGCAATTGATTGCGTGTTAGCATTTTGGGTTGCGATCTTCAACTCGTAAGTAAGGTGCCCCGATGAATGACCTGAAACAAATATTGCTCTTATGTCTACAGTATCCTTGCAGCAGGTTATAAGGAACGCAGCTTTGAAATCTGCTTCTAACAAGCCCTGGAGAACCTCCCCTGCTCGCAAATCTTTGGCTAGCCACCGCAGGCCAGATAGGTGCATCGCACGGACCCACCGACCCACATGCCACGATCAGCCCCGCTTTGCGTACAGCTCTACAGCTGCTTACTTTTCCTATTCGGCTTTCGTCTAACAATCGACTAAAATAAGCTTGAAAACTCGTGTAGACATCAGCTACAGAAACTCTCTAACGCGCAAATATAGGTTGTTATGCGCAGTCGCTGATCCACGACCGTGCTAATCTATGCAGAAGTGCCCCAAACAATCATGCCGACGAGGTCTGCCTGAGCAGCGTTTTGGATGGTAAGGTTGCGCCTTTTTGGCGGGAACCCTGCTGCGAAACAGCATAGCCTTCACCCCGCTGAACAATTATAATTCTCCGTCACCGAAATCGTAACGGATTCGCGCCACCCCTGCTGCCCTGCCCTGCCCTGCCCTGCCCTGCCCTGCCCTGTCCTGCCCTGCATGTCACCAAGCAGGAGAGGGCAACCTATCTTCCTGGGCCAGCAGGGCGGCTGCAAGCTCTCCGCGACGCCGGACAGCCGGTAAGGTCCTCTCGTCCTCTCCCCGCGTCTCCGCCCTCCCGCATTCCCCTGCCTCTTTCACCCCCCTGACCCCACCGTCGCCATCAACACCTCAATCCGCAGATTACCGCCGCTTCCCTCGGTCTCGTGGATTTCGGAGCTGGCGGTGGTCTCGGAGCCGGTTTCGGAAATGGTTGTTCACCTGGTCGCAGTGATGACCCGGACTTCTCCTCCCCCTCGTGGCTGGCTGCACTGGAGAGCTTCGACGCGGAAAGCTATGAGGGTGAGTGTGTGTCTGTCCGTTTGCATGTGTGTGTATGTGTATGTGCGTACACGTGTGTGTATATGCGTGTCTCGCGCCCTCCCCCTACCCCCCGGGCCCCCCCTCCTCCCACAGACGCCAGGGTACTGCTGCCGTACTCGCTCCGGTCCGCGGCCGCGCAGCCATTCCAGAAGATCCCCCGGCTGCTGGTGCTGGTTTCGGCGCTGACCCCCTCGCCAGGGGGAGATGCGTTTGCGCTGCTCAAGGTGGGGAAAGGGGGGAAGGGGAAGGACGAACCACGAGCGAGTGAAGCTCATGCCAAGGAAAGACTGATGCGCCAGAAGTAAAGGAGGCATAACTAGCCAGTCGGCGGTTGTGAAGCAGCAGTCCTCGCGCTGATGTAGTAGTCATGACG
>NW_003307620.1:532543-533385 GCF_000143455.1 Volvox carteri f. nagariensis
GATCCAGAGGGGCAGATGGGCGCCGCTCTTCACCGGGACGCGGTGGCCGCCGCCTCCTCCGGGCCGTGCCCCGGGCAGCTGGGTCCGCGAGCTGTGATGCTGCTGCAGCAGGTAGGGGGGGGGAGGGGGGGAGAGCTGGTGCCTCCTGGCGCATCCTTTCCAACCACATTCTGACCCCCCTTACCTCCCCTCCTACCCTACCTACCCTACCTACCTCCTACCCTCCCACACGCTCCACGGATTTGGAACCGCACCCGAACGGGTGGGACGTTCACGAACTGAATGACGCCCTTTGGGGGCAACCAACCTCATCCTCCTGGGAATCATTTCCTGCTTTTACCTTCTCCTTGGGAGGAGCACCGTGTTGCATATAACCATCAGCTTTTCATTAACAGCTAATCAGCCAGTTCTTGGCCAAACCTCGTCAATGCCGCCGCCAGGCCGGCGGCAAACTTTATTCCAGCTTCACGTCAGCAGTTTTTTCGCTAGTTTTTACTACTTTTCCGCCGCCTCTACACCTACCTTTACTTCGTTACGGCTTGGCTTTACTGCTTTCCTTCCGCGCTTATTTTAGTCTTGGCGGCTAGGTGGGTAGGTAGTTGTCCGACATCATCTTCATTACATCATCCCGAGGTCGCCGCCTCCAGGAACGCTTTTTGGTCAGTTCTGCTCCTGGTACACTCTTGCCCTGGCAGCAGCTTCACTCGTTCTCACGTGGTTCGTCTTTCCCCCCTTCTCTCTCACACACACACACACACACACACACGCAATACATCCCCTCACCCCTCGTACTTCACCCCCCTTTCCCTGGACGCCGGCAGTTCGTTCCCCCCTTCGTTCCC
>NW_003307620.1:533763-537856 GCF_000143455.1 Volvox carteri f. nagariensis
GAAGGAGGGGGGCTGCCACGGGGCTGTAAGCTCTCTGCACCCTCACGCTCCCGCACATTACAGCCACCACCACCACCACCACCATCACCACCACACTACCCTACACAATCCTACGGCCGCTGCCGCATCTCCCCCGGGGGGGGTCTCCACCGCACCGCACCAGGGCCATAGCCACCACCACCTACTGCTACTGCTACTGCTACTGCCGCTGCTACTGCATGGCAGGTGTTTCCGGCAGCAGCGGCACCCAGGCAGCCGACCCTGCGGGGCGCCCCTGCTGCTGCTGCCGCGGCCGGTACCTCGCATGTCGGTGCTGGCGGCCCCGCTGGTGCCGGTGCCAGGCCCCTACCGGGCGGCGAACCCCGCACACGCCCTCACAGCAACCCGCAGAGTACCGCAACGAACACGACCTCAGCAGTAGCAGCTGCAGCAGTAGCAACCGCCACCAGCAGCCAAGTACAGTCCCAACGGCAACAGCCAGGGCCGCAGCCGTCCCCCACGCCCGCACCAGGCCCCGCAATGCACCCACCATCGCGGCCACAGCAACCAAGCCAACAGCAGCACATTCCGGGCATGCAGCAGCAGCAGCAGCAGCAGCAACGGGGTGGTGCTACTGCTGCTGGTACGGGTGCTACTGCTCTACTTGGCATCATGGGGCCGCCGCCGCCACGTCTCCAAAATTCGACACTGCAACAACAACAACAACAGCAGCAGCAACAGGACATACATACAGCTCCGACGGCGAATGTGACCACCCCAAGAGGCGCCCCCGTGCCCGCACCCGCCCCCGGGCTCCCCCCCAGACCGGGTGTCAGCAGCGGCGGCAGCGGCCCCAACCTCTCATTCAGCGCTGGCGGCGGCGGCGGCGGCAGCAGCAGTGTTGCACGTCGCAAAAAGATAGTGGGGCTGGATGACATGGATGTGGATCTCGATTTGGATTTGGATCTGGATTTAGATTTCGGTGTCGATTCTGGATTGAGTCGAGGTGGTGGAACCTCGGCCGTCCCCGATCATCCCCAGCAGCTGCAGGGCCCGCTTTCACGCTTTCAGCCACTACAGCCACGCCAGCCACTACAGCCACTGCGCCACCATCACCATCACCAGCAGCAGCAGCAGCAGCAGCAAGAGCCACGGCAGCCAGAGCAGCAAGATCAGAAGCCGCGGCACCAGTACACCGCAGCACCGCCACCACAACAGCTCCCACCGAATGGTCAACATTATCATCAACAGCAGCAACAGCCCCACAGTCACCACGACCACCAAGGAGGGGGGCCAACACCGATACAGCCACCTCAGCCACCACAGCCCCCACCACCACCGGCGGCAGCGGCAGTGCCTCCACTGCCATTGGATTACCGACAACAGGCTCCGCACCCGCACCCTCTGCAGGAGCACCCGCACCCAGCCTCATCAGCCCTGCTTTCGCCCGGCCGGCCGGGTGCCGCCGGGATGTGGGACGGGGGTGGGGGGGGCACCGCTGCGGAAGGAGACGGAGGGAGAGGCGTTCGGAGGCTGCTGCAGGCAGACCGGGAGGGGGAGGGGGAGGGGGAGGGGGAGGGGGAGGGGGATGCAGTGGTGGGCCTGATGCTGCCGGTGTTTTCCGTCTTGGGGAAGCGCCGGCCGGCTCCGGCGGAAGAGCTCCCGGCGGGGGGGACTCGGGGGCTGATGGAGCAGGAAGGGCCCCGCCAGCCGCAACGCAACAGGCAGCAACCTCTGCCACCACTGCAGCAGCAGCAGCAACAGCAGCAGCAGCAACTACACCGAGCTCAGTCGCTGAATCGGCCGCAGCATGGACACCAGCAGCAGCAGCAGCAGCAGGAGGCTCGATGGCCGCAGCCGCCAGCCGCCGTCGCCACCACGGCGCCTGTTTTCACCAGGCGGCCTGGGGGCGGCGGCGGCGGCGGCGGCGCACTGCAGGACCACACCACTGCAGCGGCAGCGGCAGATGGGATGGACCGGGACAGTCAGCTTGAGGTGGACTCAGGAGTACGACCGCCAGGAGGAGGAGCGGGGTCGTCGTACACCGGCGGCACCGGCGGCGGTGCCGCCGCAGCCGCCCTAACGGCGCCGCTGTCTCGGCCGGTCGCGTCGGCCCTTGACCTGTTCTATTTCCAATCGCAATCGCAGCCGCAATCGCAGCTGCCTCAGCGGGCGCTTCCTGCCCCGCTGCCATCGGCGGCGCGGCCGCTGCCTTCCGCGCCGTCCTTCGCGTTGCCTGTGCCTGCGGCGGCGGCGGCGGCTCGTGGCGGCAGTAGCAGCGGAGGAGTCGGTTCCGGAGCGGGCGTGCGGGAGCGCGGCAGAGCGGCTCTCCTTAGCCGGATGTTTTTTTCGCACGCGGACGGGGATGACGAGGACTTGGAGTTTGGTGACTTGGAGTAGTGGGGGGGGAGGACTTCTGAGGGTGCGACGAACAACACAAGGTCGGACAAAAGGTCTGGTTGGGCAACACGTGCGCACATTCGCAAGGGCGGAAGGGGAAAAAGGGGGGAGATGGAGAGAAGTAGGAGACAGTTCAGGAGTTTGTGTGTGTCTATGAGTGTGCGAGAGAGTTTTGTGTGTTTTACTGGGCGATGTTCAGTGAGCCGCAACGGGGTGTTGGGGGGGGGGGAAATGGCGATTATATTGGTTGTGGTGCACCGGGTAATAACTTCACAAGGTTGAACCGAAGCGAAAATGTCATGGTAACGCGGCTGGAGGTGTGTGTGAGTGTGTGTATATGTGTGTGCGCAATCATGCTTGGCTGACGACCTGCAGCGTTGACTTTTAGCTTGGCTACCTAGGCCTTAATGTTTTGCTGTGCTGTGCTGCTGCTGCTGCTGTCGCTGCTGTGTCCGCAGGTCGCCATCAAACGTGATTGCATATTCCCAGCAAGGCACGGAACAGAAAAACCGAATCAGTACGACCAACCGCAACGCGCGATGTATTCTTCAGGACCTAGAACCTGCAGCTCGTGAAGCGCCGATGTTCAAACCAATCTAAGAGACTAGATTTGAAGCAGCCGAGGCTGTCAAGGCAGGCTGGCAGTCAAGCCGTTTGCGGAAACCGCGTTGTTTGCGAACGAAAGGCTTTGACATCTTGAGGCCTGAACAATTTGTCTCACAAGCATAACACGCCTTGGGTATTCGACTTATGACTTTTGATGAGTTTATGAGCGGAAGGAACTGATGGGCGGCTGCAGTCTTTATGTGCGCCTGATTTTTGAATTTTCCGAATTTAAAAATTCCGAATTATTTTCACCGAAAACGAGAAAAATGGAACCTGCTCCACACTGTAGCACTTACAAATCCTGCTACATGGCTACAGCTGAGACTCATCCGGAAGGGGATGGGAAGACTAGGCAAGACTAGGGTACGCAAGGAACTCTGACTGAGAACGGCGGTGGATTCCCGCTGGGCCTTACATTGTCAACGAAATTCCAACCGCCATTCATCCGATGTTTCGTTAGCCTTCCTCCTGAATGGACACGATTCGTCAACCCGCCAGTACAACATCACCACCATCACCATCCCCCCTTCAGCATTGCGGTCGATACGCGACCCAACATGTACGGTGCAGTCCGCAGGTTGCACACCATCCACGTGTTTGCACGAACGTGTACGACACTTAATCACATAGATTCATGCACATGCAAGGCGGTTGCCACGCATGCACCATCGTCCACACACAGAGACACACACACAGTAATCATTAGAGGACTAGGGGGGGAGGTCCTATATGCCGCAAAAAGGGCGGGGAGGAGGGCCTTATGCAAGATCTAAGTAACTGTATGCCCTCCTCCTCTTTACCCTCACGTCACCACCTCCCTCCGATGCGGAACCTCCCCTACCTCCCCCACCTACCTCTGTCGCCCCTATCTCCCCTCTCCCACCCACATACCTCCTCCCCCCCGGGCATAGTCAGCGTCACCCGTCCAAACCCGCCGTACGGAAGACCTGCCCGGCTGCCTCCTTGCGACTGATCCACCCGCCCAAGCGGCGCACCAGCGCCTCCACATCCGCATCCACATCCGCATCTACATGAGGCGGCGGTGGCTGCAAGCCCCTGTGGTCCTCCCGCCCGTCAGCTGCTGGCGGGCCCCCCCCACCCGGCCCCG
>NW_003307620.1:538364-539170 GCF_000143455.1 Volvox carteri f. nagariensis
CTCCTCCCCCTCCCCCTTCCCTCCTCCCCCTCCCCCTTTCCCCTTTGGAAAGGCAGTTCCCTGCAGCCCCCGCGGTCCCACCGGTGCCGCCCGCAGTTGACAACTTCTTGGCCACCGCCCGGCTCCAACCCGCCTCAGCAGCCAGGGCGGCAGCCGCGGCGGCAGTGAGAGGGGCCGCATTCGTACGGAACAACCAGCCCTGCGATCAAAGTACCGCCCACACCGCGGCCAAAAACCGTAACTATTCCGTGTTGTACAATTATCTATATGTCTACGAGCTTCCGTACCTTTACCACCGCAGTAATAAAAGACGCATCGGTCTGGAGGCGCTTCCAAACCGAAGCAGTGGATGTCTAGCGGATGGAACTTCAGGAAGAGCCATTGCCTTGGCGCCGGTACCTACCCACCTAACTACCTAACTACCTAGAGGCGACTTACCACGCCGTACACATGGGAGAAACATGGCCGTTGGATTGGCCAGGCTGCCCATTTGCACCCTTCCCGTGCTCTTGCAGTCGTACACAGTCGTATACATATAATACCCAGATGTACCTTTTCCGAGGCAGTCCTCGCCAGCTGCATCGCCTGCTCTTGCTTGGTGCTCTCAAACATCACAAACATGTACGACAGCCCGTCACCACCGCCGGTAGGAGTAGCAGCAGTAGCGGGCTGTTTCACTCCCGTTGTGAGCAGTAGCGGCGACTGCTGCTGCTGTCCCTGGGGGGGGGAGAGAGGGGCGGGGCCAGGGTGTGGATTGAAGCAGTGTTGCACACCACCACCACCACCACCACCACCGCCACCACAGA
>NW_003307620.1:539430-544783 GCF_000143455.1 Volvox carteri f. nagariensis
GACTGGGTTACAGGAGGAAGGCGGTTGAAGTGGCGGGGGGAAGCAGCCGCCAGTTGCCCTCCTGGGGAAGAGGAGGTGGGAGCCCCCGGGGGGGGGCAGGTGGGGAGGGGAGGTGGATTCTGGCGGGAATGGGGTGGTGTGCGGTGTGCGGGGTAAGACGAACCACAAACAATTGCAGTGGCGGAGGGGGAGGGGGAGCGGGAGGGAGGGAAGGAGGGGGAGGGGGGGAGAGGCCAGAAAGCCCGGAGGCGGTAAAGAGGTCCGAAAAACACAAACTCGTGGACACTGCTGTACCTTTGGTGTGAAGTCAAAGACGTCGGACCAGAAGTTGTGGAAGGGGCTTAGCTTGGCTTGCCGCATATGCTCTGTCGGTAAGTCGTACGGCAGGGAGTACGCAGGGCTTATGGGATTTCGGAGACCCGGCAAAAAGGACAACGCGGTAGAAGAGGCGCTGTTTGAGATAACAACAGCTGTGGGCATGTCTGGTTGAGTACTTAAGTGTACGGCATAAGACGGTACGGAGGCGGGACAAGTCTTGTTCACCACCTTACCGCACCCGCTGGTGGGGTGGTTACAAGTGTTTGGGAGGTGTAGGGGTGTTGACGATGACGGGGCGACCAGCAGTACGGCAGTGCGGGCAGAGAGAGGGACGGACAGACAGGCAGACAGAGAGACGTGGTCGCGGAGGAGGTTTGCTGACGGCGCCGCCGCCAACTCATGGTTTCAGAGAGACTGGTGCTCTCAGGACCCCCCCACCCCCCCCCTGGGGTTCAACTGATGTAATCGGAGGAGGAGCCCCCCCCCGCACAAACACACATGCATACATAGTATTCCAAAGCCCTGGTCGTACCTTGAAGCTGCGGATACGACATGTCCAGGCACGAGAAACCCAACTGCAAAAATCCCACCGAGAAAGGTTGAGGGAGGTTGAGGGAGGTTGAGGGACCTGATTCCTCCTTCAGGTCCTTTGGTCGTTCAAAAGCCCAACCACGTATCCACGTCAAAGTGTACGGTACGGCAGGTACGGTACGGCAGGATAGACAGAAATAACTGGAGTACGGCAGAAGAAGCAGGAGCAGGAAAAGATGATGACGACATGATGGGCACCCATGTCTCTCTATTACAAAGCAAATGTGCCGATATGGCTGGCCCCCAGGCAGAAGTTTTGGCTTTTCCCTTGCTCTCTGCCGTACAAGGCCGTACAGGACAGCTGTGCGACTCCCTTTCCCCCCTCCTCCCCGGGGGACTTTCATGCCCCCAGGAGACGCAATTAGGGCCCTAAGTGTGCATACATACATACATACATACATACATACATACATACATACATACATACATACATACATACATACATACATACATACATACATACATACATACATACATACATACATACATACATACATACATACATACATACATACATACCACCCCGGGGCGCTGCACTGGAAGAGGGGAGCAACCGGAACTACCAACGGGGGGGCACCAGGTCCTACTTCCCGGATGCGCTGCTCGCAAGGCACTGGCGGCCCAAGGGCCTCGAGGCGCCACTCATGACTTTGAACTTCCCGGCTCACACACAGGACCCCCCTCCCACCGCCCGTCCCGTCGTACATCGCTGGACGACTCCACGATTGGTTTTGTACGGCAGTACAACGCGATGTTGCAGCTCATGCAATCCCGAGTCCTGCACACGGCAGTACCCGATGATGTGTGTACGGTAAGGTATGTACGTTGCGGTCACATCAGCACATGCACATACATACATACATACATACATACATACATACATACATACATAGAGTGTTGGCAGTCTGAGTCGGGGTCGGGAGCACACAAGACTAACCGACTTGTGCTGTGTGCTCCCGACCCTTGCGCTGTGTTTCGGCTTCGGCCCCCGGCTCTCGCAGCCCACAGTGTAATCTAAGTCATACATACAGAGGGTTTGGCACCACTGGTAAGGCGCGACCATTGCCACCGGGAGATCCCGGGATCGATACCCATTAGGGTCAAAGTCCTTCCGATGGTGGAAGGCAATGCGTCCCTAGTTGATGGACGGTGGTGACCTGGGATAAAGTTAACCTGCGAGTCGACCAGGAACGGAGTTGCGCCGCTGTCGACCCGGCAGATTCTGTTGGATGCTGGTGGTGGGTGCGGAACCTGAGCGATCCACTGAGAAGTTAACTAGGGTGACTGGATGAGGGTGCCCCGAAATACCGGGGAAGGCAGGGTTTCGCAGGGTAGCTACCACGGGCGAAGATACACCCCCCTGTTTCACACATCATACGCACGCACATACATACATACCTCAGTTGCCTACAAACCGTAGCCACGTTGCAGTTAGACGAGTCCCGCAGGAACACGGAGCCATCGGTGGGCCCTGCGTGTGCGTGTAGTGTGTATGGCGGGGGAGGGGAGGTTAAGTAAGGGTGTGGGTGACAGGCGTTTAGGGCTGTACGGCATCGGGAGGGTGGATGGGGGTATGAGGTAGCTCTAAGTCCTCCAATGTGAGACCCCCAACCCCCCCAGGTGGCGGGGGGTGGGGTGGGGTGGTCCCCCTTGAGGGCGCCCGTCCCCCTGACGGTGTTTGGGAGACAGCGGGGTACCGCCCACCACCACCATCTGGGGTTTGCACACCCAGACACCCCATCCCCGCCGCCTCCGACACGCCGCCACACGCACACACACACACCCACACAACCCTCTGCTCCTTCCCCCCGCTGCTTACCTACCTATGTAGATGCGGCAGTCCGTGCACTCGTCGATGGTGACCTGAGCGCAGTGGTCCAGGATGTAGATGTCGCAATTCTGTGGGGGGAGGTGGTGGTGGAGGTGGTGGTGGTAGTGATAGTGGGGGGAAGTTGGCAGGGTGAGGGACACGTTAGGGCTTTGGGGTGGGGGGGGGTTGGGGAGGATGCAGGGGGAGCAGCACATGGAGGGGGTGTAAGTACATCAAAGGTATTTCCGGGGAAAGAAAGGACACGTCGGATATGGTGGTTGGTGGTTCAGGGGGGGAGGACGCAGCGGCCGAGGGAGGGGGTAACCAGGGGGCCGCACCGCCCATATCGGTATTCCCCCGTCCTTCACTACCCGTGGGAAGGAAGGAAGCCGCACTCAGGACTCAGCCAGGCCGGGATGAGGGGAGGGAGGGAGGGGGAGGGAGGGGGAAGGGGGGAAGGGGGAAAGAAGAGGGTATAGGCACTGCGCAAGTGCGACGGTGTTATGGCGGTAGCTGGACGGGATGGAGGAGTTTGCAGCCAGTAGGGGGATTATGCGGACGAGCGCGCGTAGGTGATGATGAGGGCAGCACTGTGCTGAGCTGGCAGGGCCAGTCAGTTGCGGGACAGAAGTAGGAGCTCCGTACACATGTTGCTCCGTATAGCGCTTGATACGGCGTACGACGTGCGACATATGGCGAAGATTCTTACATATGGCGAAGACAAAAATGATTTTTTTGTCTGGTCTTATTGGGTATTAATTGAATATCCTTGAAAGCTAAGTGTGAATCTGCATGACAATTTTTCCGCACGACGGGTCTGTGCCTAGCGGCCCAAGGCCATCTGTCCAAGAAGAGGCCGACGACTGGACTTACTTCGCACTTGTCAATCATGAACGATTGTCCATTGATGCTACCGGGCATCTTTATTTTCGCCTCGCCTTTGCATTGAACAAATTGAAAGTCCTTTGGGTCAAGCTTGGGGCGAGGAATGTTGCCGATGTTGCCACAGGCAGGCTGTTTGACCGCCTGGTCGGCCGCCTGGGCTGGAGGTAACTGAGCTTTATCTGCCTCTTCTAACTGCGTTGCCATAGGGGCATACGGGGTCGAAGAGAGCGTGAAGTGGGTCATAAGCAGCTCTCAGTTGCTACTGCCAACGACCTCTTCTTTCGTGTAACATACCTTGTCGATTTGATCAAATCCACCATTATCATCTTTTGCAGCGTATGCGCGCCATCTGCGCTCCTTCGACCCGATACAACCCATTCAGCTGTGTTGGGCCGCGAGGTGCAGCGAGCACAAGTTGTCTCCCCGCACAAGGTTATGGTCGACGAGTTGAGACTGAGTTTGAAAGTCTCTTTAAATGCCTAGGAATTGAATGCTCGTTACACGACGAGTATTTATGCGCGATAAGCAACTGTCGTTTGCGAAGACTACAAATGTAGTGCCCTGTCCGAACAAAACCGTCAGCCCTAAATAACAAAGAAATGAATAATATAGAGGATGAAGAAGATGTCAAAGGAAAGCTAAGCATGTCTGCTTACTAGTCATTTTTGAGGTCCGTCGAAAGGCACCTTCCGTACATGCACGTCCTCATACCTTTCCACAACAAATGCTGGCAATGCTGCAAACCTCAGATATGTCATCTCTTCTTATCCTTCTTCTTGTTTTCCTCGCGGCCCTGCCGGGGCCGACCCGCATCACCCGGCCTGGTGTGCCCTCCCCGGCCCCGGCCCCGCCCGCCACCTCCTCCTCCCCGCCCGCCTTGGGCCCCTGATCCCATCCGTCCCAACTTCCCTCCTCGCACGCTGCTACCACTTCCACCGCCCTCCGCCTGCACCTCGCCCTCCACCCTCTTCACCCTCTTCGCCTCCCGCTGCTGCTGCTGCTGCCCTCTCTTCGACACACCTGCCCCTCCCCCGCTCGGTGGCCGGTTCCCCGGCAGCTGCTGGCGGCCCGCATGGAGCCCCCTCTCTTTCCCCCGACTCAAGGTGCCACCCCCTGGGCCCGCCCCGGCCCCGCTCTGCATCCTCCTGCCCGCAGCCTCCCCCTCCCCCTCCCCCTTCCCCTCCCCCCGCCATGTCCCCCGTTTGCCCCGCAACCCCCCCTCCCCCTCCCGGGGCCCCCGCCCCCCCGCCCCCCCAACCCCCATCCCTGCCGTGCTGGTGCTGCGACCACCAGCCCTCCCCCTCCCCTTCCCCCCTTCCTCGTCCTCGTCATCATCATCCTCGCCATCATCATCATCCAGCGTCGTCAGTGCCCTCCTCCTCCTCCTCCTCCTCCTCGCTAACGCTGTCATTACCCCCTCCTCCGAAACCAGTGCCGTCACCGCCGTCCTCCTCATTGCTATCGTCGTTGTCTGGCCTTGCCGGCACCACCTCAAAGCCCGGATCATCATCGTCATCATCACCGCCCGCTTTCCCTCCCCTCCGCAGCTGCTGTTGCTGCTTTCGCTGGTGCTGCTGCTTGCCCGGTTTGAGTGACGCCGGAGTGGGGGCGGCAAAGTTCCGGAGGGGGGGTGGAGGGAAGGGAGGGAGGGGGGACATCAGCAACACACAGGGTGGCAAAAAGGGTCGGGAGGGGGAAACCCTTTCTACCCCCCCACCATTACTAGGAAAACAAAAACAAGTCAGTCCA
>NW_003307620.1:544976-546211 GCF_000143455.1 Volvox carteri f. nagariensis
GCCGCCGCGCCATCCCCCCCTCCTCCTGACAGCTTCCTTATGTCCCACAGCTTTATGGTGCCGTCACTGGACGCGGTGGCGAGGGAGGCGGGCAGCTTGTCTGAGCCTGCGGTTGGTTGGTTGGTTAAATGGCAGTTAGATACAACAGATTGGCAACAGTCACCTGTTGGCGCTGATCCCAACTGGCACCGGTATGCAGCATGGGGCTGGTCAGGGGGACACACAGAGACACACACACACACACACACACACACAGAGACACACACACACACACACAGACACACACACACACAGAACAAGACCCCCCGGCAAGTCCCCCCCCACTTCACTCTCTACCCGCCCTTCCAGCCCTCCCCTCCCCTCCCCAAAGGTATCCTTCGGGCCGTTGCGCCCCCTCCCCCCCCCCGGGGAGTGACACTTTGAAGTCTTGCTGGAGGCCGTTGGCGGGCCCCCATGGAAATCAGTTGACGGTTGTTCTAATCATTTACCTGACGTTGGCTGAATGACCTGAATTCCCCCTTCCCACACCCTCCCCCCCACTCGCCCTGCTCACCATCCCCCCGCCGCAGCAGTGCCATACCCCGCACACGGCTGGCATGAGCTCGCTCCCAGCCGCCCACCACTCCACTTGTTCGTACGTCCCACAGTCGTACACTGCCGTCCTCCATCCCCAGCAACACCAGGTCGGGGTGGCAACATGCCGTACACAAAATACGGCGCGGGGCGGTGTACGACGCCAGCAGGGCCCCCTCACCAGCGGCACTGTGCACTGTTATCTTGCTGCCGCTTATGAGGACGTACGAGTCCCCCCCCTGAGCCCCCCCCGGGCAGCTGCTACTGCCGCTGCCACCACTGCTACTGCTCCCCCCCGGCGCGGGAAGGAACCCCACGTACTCCGCCTCGGCCGCCAAGGGGGCGGTGTACGTGCACCGGCCCTTGGCCAGATTCCACATGCGGATGGTCCGGTCCCTGTGGGGGTGGGGGGGCGGGTGGGGGCGGGTGAGGCGGGGGGGAGTGTGTGTTGCGAGTGGGGGAGGGGGGGAGTGTGTGTTGCGAGTGGGGGAGGGGGGGAGTGTGTGTTGCGAGTGGGAGAGGGGGGGAGTGTGTGTTGCGAGTGGGGGAGGGGGGGAGTGTGTGTTGCGAGTGGGGGAGGGGGGGAGTGTGCGAGTGAGAGACGTGTGCGAACCGTGTTTATTGGTTGGGGGGAGGGGACTACATGTCGTGAGAATAAAGCC
>NW_003307620.1:546301-580518 GCF_000143455.1 Volvox carteri f. nagariensis
TTATGACCTCTCATTACCTATTATGGTGGAAGGGGATCGTGGCCGGTGACAGATTAAAACACACACACGATAATGACGAGGGGAGTTCTCCCGCCTTTCCCCCCGGGGCCCCCCGGTTCTCTTAGCACCCGGGCGGAGGGGGTTTGGGAGCGGGGGGTAATTCAGATGCTGCTGTTTGCGATCCTTACGCTCTTTGCTGTGAGGTGACGTTGACCACCTTTTCCTTCATCACCTGCTAATCTGGAGAGGTGGCGTACGGCAATCGGCTGCTCGTACGCCTATTAATTCCGGTCATCCGGCAAGATTTCGATATTTGTTTCCGTCCCTTGGCTGAATGGAGAACCGTCTCCTCCCTTAAAACACACATACATACATACGCATAAGGCAGGCGGCTGGCAGAGGTTAAGGCCTGACTTCTGCTCCCGGAGTGTCCGGGTTCAAATCCGCCGACTCCTCGGGTGTTTGAGGAATGTTGAAATGGGAGTTGGGCCCCCATCTTATGGACGGTGTAGGACGTGATAATATCAACTTGCGAGCTGACCAGGAACTAAGTTGAGGCGCCGTTGATCCGCTAGATTTGGTTGGATGCTGGTGGTGAGTTGCTGAACCCAACGAATACATTCTGAAGTCGGATGGGGTGAACAGATTAGGGTGCCTCTCTCGCAGGGGAGAGCAGGGAACTGCCCCGGGAAAGGGGGCCACTGGTGAAGCTTAACCACCCTGTAACGACATACATACATACACACGCACACCCCGGCCCCCCTGTCCCCACCTTGAGGTGGTCCCAGCCCCGGCACCGCCAAATGTTGATGGCCCCGTCCGCACTGCCGCTGAGCAGGTGACTGGGAGCGGTACGGCCCTGGAGGGGTAGGGGGGACAGGGTCAGGGGGCCGCATGTCCTGTATGTATGTACGTATGTATACGGATGCGTGCGTGCATGTATGTGTCTATGGAGGGAAATTAGAATGGGTTCAGATGCGGCGGGGGGTGTCTGCGGCCACTACCGCCAGTACCTGTCTAAGGTGGCCCCCCCTGCAACCCGCCACCGTACCTGGGGCGTGTAAAATTGCAAGCAGGGTACGGCACCATCGCAGGGGTTCATGAGTAACCCCAAATCCCTCTCAGCCTGGCGGGGTGGGGGGCGGGGGTGGGGGGCGGGGGGGAGCAAAACATTATCAACACCACTTCCTGATCCTGTTCTCTCCGGGGAGGGGGGGAGGGGGGGAGGGGGAGGGGGGGATGTTGTGGCAGCTGGGAACCAAGCGGCCGGTAGTCCGGGAGCCCCGGGTCTCCCACTACCCACCACACCATGGCAGCCACCGTCACATCAGGCAAATCGTACGACTGAAGGCCGCACATACCTTCATGTCGTACAAGTGGATGAGGTCATCTGCGCCTCCCGAAGCAACATAGGGCCCTGCAGCCTCCAGGCATTTCACCGCGCTCTGCAGGGGGTGCATGCGTATGTGTATGTACGTAAGTATGTATGTGTTTATGTACAGGAAAGCCCCGAGGTTAGTAGGTAGGTAGGTAGGTGGGTAGGAGGGTAGGTGGGTGGGAACACCCGCGTTCGTGGGACATGCCTCTATGACAGATAGTGAACTTGACTGCGAGAAAGGAATAGGATTGAGGGAGGCGAAGTCATTTGGGTTGATTGGCTCGGAAAGGGATCATTTGTGGCGTCGGGTAGTGGGGCCCAAGGCATACAGCGAGCGGTGCTCAGTTCGTCTTCTCCCGTACCAAACAGAAGTAATCAGTAGCAGTGAAGCCCTTCGAACGCGGAATATAAAAGGCGTTCTGAAGGGCGCGTGCGCACAAACATCCTTCTAGAGCTGCCGCCAAATCGGTGATCGGGTGACCTCCAGATGGAGGTCAGGATGTGTCAGAAAGTGCGGCCCCGACGCGCTAGGTTTCCTCTAAGCGCGACAAACGTACCTTGTGCGCCGCAAAAGTATACCGCTTCACAATCTCTTGGGGCTACGGCAAGTACGTCCAGACAGTCACGAAATGGTAACAGCCAAGTTAGGGGAGTTGCCGACAGACCGCCGCCGCGCCGACACAATGGTTGACGCCTACACGGAGGCCGCACCTCGGAGCAATCGGCTGAAGCCGAGAATCCAAAAACGAAGCGCTCGTATGAGCCGGCAAAAATATACATTTTGGTGCAAAGGATTTAGGGACACAGATGCCTCTAGGGAACAGAACAATAACGGTGTTGGTAAACCAGGCGCAATGAATTAACTACGCAGATTTTTTGACAATGCAGATTAGTAGTTCTGCAGTAGGCTGCAAGCGACGTAGGGCGCGACGTCGAGATACCATGCTTTCCTTAATCTATTGCATTTTGATATCATGATGTTGTTCATGGCACACTGATGGGAAAACTGAATAATGGCATCGTTCGTGTTTCGCCCAATCCGTCCATTGAAGCTCCCCGTACACCGCCAGCAACGGAAAAAGCAACGGAAGTAACGCCGACAACAACCGATCACCGAGACGTAAAATGACGCGAGTTCGCGCGTACACGTGAAGGACACGGCACCCTTTGTGCGGCCAAATGCCACCATCCCTGGCAAAAGGTTAGTTAGTTCAGGTGAGAAGCCTGCTAGGAGAAGTCCCCAGCGCTCCTACATATCGCACCACCAACACACGCACCTGGCCCCTCAATGCACAACGGGCTTCTTTCCTTTGCAATATTACTTCCCGAGTGTTTGTGTCCGTGTGCCGCATTTCCGAACAAGCTGTGGCTGTGGTGCTCTCATAGATGATCAATGTCGTATGTGTATTATACACTGTGTGGACTGCTGTGTCGACCGCCTTTCTGTGATCCCCTTCCTTACCGATCTGGGCACAACCCTCCCGGGCTCCGAAACCCCCTCCCGAATCTAAAACGGGCGGTGCAATTGTTGGGTGCAGCCAGTTGGGTCTGCTGCGGCGTGTAAGTGATGGCGGAGATTGGACAACAGAGTTCCAATTGGTTTCGGAGCCTGAGCGGGTCAGAGGGTGCGTGTGGCGGCGGAGGCCAGGCCAGATGGTTTAAAGCAGCAGCTTCCACCGCAGCCGTTGCTGGCAGCCTTAACTTGCTGGCAGCTGCAACGGCAGTTGCGGCAGCGGTTGGGTCACTCGGGTGATTCATTACGGTGGCGGCGATTCGGGTGTGCGGGTCATAGGCGCGGGCACGGCTATAATTTACATTTTTTGCCATCATGTTTTTCTCCTGCCTCCAGCCGTAAATTCACAGGTGACTTGGTGTCCTCACCGGGCCACCTAGGGTCGGAGGGATTTGAGGAGCCAGACGTTGCAACGACGCACAAGGAGCGATCCCGCGGATTTCTTGATTGCCATTCACATTGGAATAGTAAGCCAACACGCAGCGCTGACATACTTCATTTAAATAGCGCGAAACGGTCTCCAAATCATGCGTGCAACTAGGGAGGCGCTCGCACGGTTCGCTCGTTCGACGTGATGGAACCCGTAGGGCGTTCACCACTGAGGCGATGAGCAACTGCTTGCATCTGCTGTCTACTTACTAACGTGTTAATGGAGATGTTGTGGAAAAACCCATGCTATTGGGAACGAGATGAGTGCAGGCCATCGGGACGTTGACAGGAAGTTAACGCCGTTTCTGAATGCGCTGTGCTACCAGGCAGCTGCGCACTAACAAAGACTTTCCATTCAATTTCATATTCTTAGCACTGAATTTATTCAAGTATTTCCCTTCGTGCCCAGCTGCACTTCGCTTTGGAAACAGAAGACCATGGAAGATTGATTAAAGACAAACCTGCACCGCTCTCCCTTAACTAGTGTTTTGATATCAAGGGCACTATGTTGTGCTTAGGATTATAAACCACGACGACTGCTCGTTCATCGGCAAATTGACCAGATGGATGCAAGTGTTCTCGCCTTGCCAGAAAGAAGCGCATAGCAAGCGCCGTAGTTGGGAGCGTTAAAAAATGTTACTTAGACTGTTAATTAGATTCAGAGGAAAAAGTGCCATCATAAAGGTTTGGCGAAAGAGAGGCTTCGGTTTGTTGGGCCTCCCTGGAGCCAATGTTTGGACGGCCCCTTATAGTCCGCAAAGACGGCGGCGATGTTCAAAAGCTATTTGCGCTATCCCCTTATCCATTGCTTTCAATTCGCGTCTTGAACCTGACAACACTTTGTTATATCCTACCTCGTGATCCCGCGCGCCGCTTCTTCTGCGTTGACAGATGAGCGTCTCCTATGCCTGTTAGCAGCAGTATGCGCGTATTTGAGCCGCTAGCTGAGCCCGTAGCTGTCGATCGTCCAGCCGTTATCGCCAAGTTCTCCGCTGCTTTCGCCGATGTGAGTATACTTCTGGGCGTGTTCTAGAGCTTGTGCAATTGAAAGGGCGCTTTTATTTGTTCATTTGGGTTGCTATTAGTTCCTGTGCTTGCGCTGGCTCGGTTGTCTTGTCTGGAATTGCGTCGTTGCCAGTCGCCTCGCCGACTCTTCTTGGCGCTTGGCCCATACCTGCAAGCGCATCGCAGCAACGCGCCGACCGTAAACCTTGGCTACACATGTTGTGTGTGTTCTGTCGCTGTATTAACAAATCTTCTAGGGCGCCTGTATCCGTAGGTAGTGACGGCGCAGCGTGCCTGCGTACCTGCAATCCCGCGTTCGGCCTGCTAACCGCGTGTGACCTTATTTTACGCTCGTGCATTTCTAATCGCGCGTGTTTGCATAATGTCTTTAATTGTGCCCTTGTGCCCCTTCTTCATGCCTGCTTGCAGTGCGTCAAGTTTCCCAGCTAACATTAGCTTTTCTCGAGGGAACCAGCTGAGCGAGCTGCAATAGTTTTGTCCCGCAAAACAGTTTAGTCGTTTAGTAGAGAGAGTGATTCTTTCCAACACAGCACACAGCTCCTGTGGTCTCCCCAAAGCCCGCAAGCAATCAACACCTGAAAATGATGACCGACTCCGTGCTGGCCGCGCCGATTTTCGAGGGTAGCGAGAAGCGCATCGAGGTGGATTTCCGCCTCGGTGCCAACGCGCCTGCGAATGGGCTGCGCGCCATCCCACGCGATGTCCTGGACGAGCTCATGACACTCGCGCGCTGCTGCATCGTCTCCTCGCGCGGCAACGAACAGATGGACGCGTACGTGCTCTCTGAGAGCAGCCTCTTCGTCTACCCCACGAAGTGGATTCTCAAGACGTGCGGCACCACCCGCCTGCTGAACTCTGTGCCCCGGCTGCTGGAGGTGGCTCGTGCCTTGGGACTGGAGCCCCGGCGCTGCAAGTACACCCGCGCTAGCTTCCTGTTCCCCGAGAACCAGGTACGCGGTGTGTGTGGTTGCTGATGTTGTGTGGAGCGGTGGAGGGAGTAAGGTCTACGATTGAGAAGTAGTCTGCGATTGGGGCGATTGGGGAAGTTCATGGGGTAATGTTTTGCTATGACTAATACATGATGTACGTGCATACATACTTACATACAGTGTAGTATGCCTTTCCATGGCCACCTTGTTGTGGGTTGCGTTTTTTTGCTCCCTGATGATGATGGTGATGATGACGTCAGGTTCATTCCAATCTATCGTAGGCCTAGGTACCGCTGTGCAGCCCCACCGGCGCCCAACGTAACGACATGCATCCCTCCCTTTGCAGATATATTGGATACCGAATTGTTAAGCTTTTTGAAATGTTTTTGAATCTGTATACTTCATCACTGATGTCCATACTTTGTAACATTCCCCACACCATTTCCCTGCCTTTCTCTTTGCCTTGTATAATAATTTATCAGCCATTTCCGTACACGGCCTTCGAGCACGAGGTCGGCTTCTTGGACGAGCATGTGGGCGCTATGTGCCCCGCTGGCAGCGGCACCGCCTTTGTGCTCGGGGAGCCGTATCAGGGCCTGCAGTGGCACGTCTACCTGGCGGACGATATGCGCTCACTGGACTCCGCCTTCAAGCCCACCTACAACATGGAGGTGTGCATGACGGAGCTGAGCCCCGAGGCAGCGCAGCAGTTCTTCCGCGACGGGCGGTTCGTGAGCGCGGAGCAGACGACTCGCGATACTGGCATCATTGCGCTCAAGCCTCGCGCTCAAGTGGACGACTACGTCTTCGAGCCGTGCGGCTACAGCATGAATGGCATCGACGGCACCGGTCTGATCACCATACATGTGACGCCTGAGGCGCATCAGAGCTATGCGAGCGTGGAGTTTTCGGGTTTTGGGGAGGATCTGGTGGCAGACCCCGTTGAGCTTCTGTCGAAGGTGGTTAAGATTTTCCGGCCAGGCAAAGTCTCGGTGACTTTGTCCGTGGACAAGGTCGATATGGACGATGGCGCGTGGGGCACCGCGATGGGCGGGCTGGTGTCGGGCTACCGGCTGCAGGGCGCCGCCTGCCAGGTCTCCCCGTGCGGCGGCAAAGTTGCCTACTACACGCTGGCTGAGAAGCTGGCGGTGCCCGGCTCGCCCACCACGCCGTTGCACCACGCCGCGTCCTTCCTGTCAGTTGCCGCGTCGTCGGATTCCGAGACCGACGGCAACGGCAGCGAGCCTGAGCCGGAACCGTCCACCACCTAAGAGGTTAGGAGGAAGAGCAGTACAGTTCGGGCCCTTTGCGAGGCAACGAGGAGTGCGGAAGAGGAGGTGGAGGAGAAAATGTGGGATGATGGGCAGCAGGGACGTGGGGACTGGGGGGATGTCTTCTTATGTCACCCTTCCAGCTTGTGAAGTGGTTGGTACGACGCCCCCGTGTCCCTATTTCTTAGGGTTTGCTGCGCGGTGCTACAGCTACCGCTATTGCAACCTGTATACTACCCTCCTGCCCCCGTCTTCCCTTCGAACCTTATTATGTATCTCCTAGTTATGTGATCCCCGCGTCACCTCTTCTGCAATCTCGCCTGCCTCTTGATGTGATGAGATGTGTGTGTGGCGATTGCGGTGACGGACGGCGATGCTGAGCTGGTCAGTCTTTTCCGGTTGGCTGCTGGGCCGGATTGGCTGCTCTGGTTAGTGTCGACTGCTGGTGCCGTCTGCGCGTGTAGCACGTCACTGCCTTTCACACAGCGAAGTAGGCCCGAGCGTGTCTTGCTACTGCGAGAGAGAGACAGAAGGCTCAATAGTTTTTTTGCGGGGTTCCACCACACTGTGATTGTGCTGAGCCGGTGGCGATGGGGAGTGTGTGTAGAGGGGTCAGGCGATCGTTGCTTCTCCTGTAGCCTCGTCGTGGTTGAGGAGGCCGACGAACGGGATGAGGAGGAGCAAACTTGCGCGATGAATAATCTAATCAGATCGCCGACTCTTTTCTGCGACCTAGCCTGGTTCCGTACTGGACAGTGACAGGGCTGTTGGCGGAAGGGGTACCGACTTGATTATTGCGTCTTTGCGAGGCTTTGTTGACGCAACGGTGCTGCTGGAAGTCGGTGCTGTGATTGTGTTGTGTCCTTCCCACAGGGGATAGGTGCCGGGATGAATAAATATTAAAACGAGTTGAATTTGTGTGTGATGGTTTTGCCGGGACTTAGCAGCCGTTTATCTCTTCCCTCGAGGAGCCATCTACGTGAAAGCGTGGCGTGGAGTGATATGAAACATGAGGCTTATGTGTGTGCGTTGTTTTGATTGCATACCGGAAAAGAAAAAAGAGTTGCCCTCGTTGTGCACATTTGCGTGCACTCGGTCGTTGTTGAAAGATTGAAGAATTGTGATGTGATTTCTTCAAGGGCGAACATCAACGGATTTTGAATCCGTATCTGCGCAAACATCGCATCACATGTCGGCGGAGGCAGGATTTGTTTTTCACAGCTGGTTAAAAAAACGGGTTTTCTCGAGTTCGAGTAAATGTTTTAGCAACGACGTTAGTTTTGGTCTTCACGGAAGAGAGAGACTCCTAACAGGGATAGCCGTCTTGGTGACGCCCGGCTTTCGGAGAAGCAAAAAACATCTCATCATTAGCTTTTTTGTCAATGAGTTTTTATTACGTCTGACGGCTTTCCACGTCATCGGCGATTGATTGTAACATAATATTCTGCCTGCATCTCACGTGTTCATGGCTCAGGCAAGAATATGCTCGCAGCTGTCCAGCACAGCAGCTGTTTACATTTCGCAGCAGCAGACACGGTAAGGTGAATCTGCGGTGCAGATCCCCTTCAGCCATATGTGTAGCAACTGGCTGGAGACCACACAGCACATGCAATGTTATGTAGCATGACTGCACACTCCCACGGGTCTAAGAAAGGTCCGTTAGAGGTGCCGACGGGCCGTGTTTGCATCAACCAGTGGTTGGGATGTGATATCATCTGTCCGCACTGCAAGGGTAATGTACTGCATGCACTCGGAGGTTGGCAGTAGAGGCAGGGCTGCATGGACTGCACGGTGTCGCTGGGACTGGCAGCGGTGGCGGAATGGCCTACTCTTGGGGCCCTGCCTGCTGACATCAGCCTTGGCGGCACGGGCGGAAATCGTCCTATGAAACAGCTGGTTTGGCATCCGGTTTGTCCGGGGCCCGTGGTGGAGACCGTGCAGTGCTCACCACGCAGTAGCAGTGGCGGCAATGGGGGGGCAATGTGGTGGATCTCCGGAGGCTCGTGTCCCAGGCCGTTGCCATCGGCGGCCCCGTGCCACCATCGTCTGGGATGGCAATGCCGCCACCAGTGGCGCCGCAGTTGCAGCGGTGTTGTCGTACGGAGTGCACATCAACCCGTGGCCGCCGGCAGCACCAGCAGTCGATCCAGCGCCGGCAGTCTTCGAGGGGACGGGCCGTCTTCACAATTAATGGTTGCAGCGACAGCAACAGCAGACTGGCTGTTAGAGTCCTCGAGCCTCTGAACTTCCACTACCGCCACCACCGCCGTTTTACTGCTATCTCCACCCTGCTTGGCTGTCCCCACAGTAACCACCCCATCCAATTCAGTTATAGTACCAGTAAGCCGCACCATCCACATATCATGTCGGAATGCGGGCCCCAGCCCCCAGCAGCGCTGACAACTCTGGTGACCAGCCGGGGGCGGTTCAGAGGTGTTTGGCGGCGGTGGATGGAGTAACACATGCTGCATGTCATACAAACGTACAAAACATACATATATAGGTCCTCAACTCACGCATGTCTACACAGATATCATACCATGCATACGGCCTGAAACGAGCAAATTCTTGATTCCCGACCTCATCTTTGTGTTAGGATCTTCCCTCCCTCGACTGCCGTCTTTACAGCCCGGACACATGCAGTGGATGTGTCCCTGCTTTGATCTGAAAGCACGGCAGAACTGTACGATGACATGCCGTGTATGGCATTGATGCACTGGTGCTGTTGTGTCCGGGGTGAGGCTAATGCAGTAGCGGGGCAGTAGCGGCGGGAGGATGTTGTGGGTTGCGGGGGAAGGGGGAGGAAATGGTGGCGATGGTGATTCCTGCTGCCGTCGAGGTTAGTCGATTTGCGGCTAGTGCTGCGGGCAGCAGCCTCAAGGGTGTTTGGCCTCAAGTGCTTGCTTTTCAGGTAAGCTCCCCCGGGGTGCATGGACTAGCATTCGTTGTTGCCTAATAGGGCAACACAGCTGGGGCGTAAGCCTCTTAGTTCATTAGTAAGGAGGCCTGGCAAGTCCGTGCAGCACATGAACATGACCTGGTTAACAGGCTCGATAGATAGTACTCGGCAAAGAAGCGGTGTGGAGGCGGGGTTTAAAGCGAAAGCAACACAACACTTCTAGATGATGAACCCTAACGATTAGCATGGCGCTTTCCTACAGAGGCCTGTCACGTGCTTCATCGTGATGCCTTCTTGGCCCCTTCATGCAAGGGCAGGCAGCATGTTTAAAGCCTTAAATGCATTATTGGAACTGCAATCTCAGAGGTAGCTGGGAGTTGATCCTAAGATCTCTAAGGTTGTGTAGACTGCAACACGGTAAGTCGCTAGGAGGTGCCTGGACGTTGACAAAACCAAGTGGCGTCGAGTACTGCGATACACACAGTCTTTCGGCACGTGGTCTCTGGCAATAGCCAACTACTCAGCTGCAAGACCGGTGGGCCCGAGTGGACCACTGGATGATACCCATGAGGGTTATGTCAGGGGTAAGGGCTAAGGAAGTACGGCATTTGTTTTAGGCTTGTACGGCATTCTTGTTTTGTCAGCAACGTGTACGTATGGTGTTTTTGCTGTACAGATTCATACGTGAAATCGGAAGTCGCGCGCTGCTGCGTCGTACTGTGCCATGCGTGATGCCGTACCCGCGTGATGCCGTACGGGATGTCATACCCGCTGATGTCGTAATCGCTTCGACACCCTGTGATGTCGATGAGGGGCTTTTTGAAGCGTGGGTTCTCTGGTACTTCGGTTCCCGCCTTCCGGTTTGGGAACAGGGAGCGATTACACCTCTTTCAATCGTAGTTGTTCTTGTTGTGGTAAGGGGCTCTATGTCGCTCTCACTGTGTGGCTGGACCGTCGTACCATTCTTCTTCTCGGACGGTCGTTCCAGATGACAGATTGGCTGACCAACCTCACCTCACCGGGTCAGCACAGCCACAGCTACTGCAAAGCCGCCACAGCAACAGCCACACCGCAGATGGTTAGGCTTGGGCACATTGCCATGACGTACAGTGCTGTAGGTCCATAGATGTACAGGCCGCCGCGGGTGTGGTTTGGAGGAGGTTTGGGTTACGAGAGAAATGAGGCACACGTGTTTAGTAGCATGATAAGCCTTTTACCAACATAACGGCACATAACCTGTTGTGGGGTACAGGCCGTGAAGACCGCCACGGATTGTGGGCACGTGGTGGGTGACCGACACCCGCATAGTGGACCGGCTACTGTTACTTTGCTGACACACACACTCGGCGACAGTACGCCCTTAGCGCAGTTTGTCGCCTTCCTTTGCGCAGTGTACCTCTGCAAATTTGGTGCAAATGCGACGTCCGTTTTCCATCGCCAAGGATCGCCCAACAGGAATGTGTCAAATAGGCAATCAGCAGATGCAACCCATGCAGCAAAAACGGGTAGGAGAAGCCATAAGGAAGTGCGATAGACAGTTGCCGTTGCAATCCAAGGCGCCCCGCATCGGCTTGAGCTTGCAGCGACTTCTCAGACATGGTTTTGTATCCTTGGAAATGCTGTTCGGCTTTGAAACCTTCAGATTGGGGAACCCCCGGTGCCTACTGAAAATCCGACTGAACCAGCGTTGGAGAACAAAACGTATCCAAGATCCGTACTATGCAATGCAAAATGTCGGCTCCAAGAGAAACTTATATGTCTCAAACACCGTACAATAATTGGTAGAATATCTCCAATGTATCTTTGCACTCAGTGCAATAAGGTCTGCAGGTCAAAGGCATGGTTGTAAGAAGCTATACACCTTTTTATTATCTAGGCAGGCATAGGCCAGAGGAGGAAGGACTGTAGTACACGGGCTGCCCCTGCTCAGCATTGGCGTTAACATGACTTATTAGATGTTTTTAACTTATGCTGATGTAATTCGTGTCACAACTAAACGTCGGATAACAATCAGCTGCTGAATCTGTCTGGTAATATATGATATCTGGTATGGATATCTCAACTGTTGGAACTCTCTACCTACCTCGATTTGCCTAATGCTCAATCGCACTTAAGTCGGGTCACCGGCAGAGGGTAATCTCTCCTGGTAATCAGCAACAGCATTTTGCGCGGTGGCGGCCTCGAGTGATTATCTGAGACTGCTTCGAGCCGCAAATTAATCTGGGTGTGGACCAGTTTAACTGGAGTTGCTGGTAACCGGCTAGGCGCGGCGCAAGCGCGGCAGTGAACCTAGATTGAAGGCTACTTGGGCACCCCCTGAGTGTCGCCGGGCGCGCCCTGCCTTAACATGGCCTTCTTCAACCGTCTCTTCAATCGCAAGAGCAAGACCGAATTCGCAAACAGCCCACAGCTGTCTTCCCTGCGACGTTCCCTTACAGACCCGCAACCCTCCACATCCAGCCCTGTGAGGGGCCGGCGCTCGTCGAGTGATGATAGAGACACGTAAGATTTATGAACAATAAATAACTTGATCACCTACTTGATGTTTTATTATGTATCCCGCTCGCAAAGTCATGGTCATGGCCCCGGCCCGTTGCTCGCGCGAGGCTCTTGCTGACACATCGTCCTGTTTGCGAATGTCTCTTTAACCCCAATCCCACCTCTCAGTGTTAAGCAGGTTTCTGGGCCTTCTAGGGTCGTGACAAGAAGGACGCGGCGCGTGGGATGTGACTTTGCTCGCTCGAAGACGAGCGTGGAAGTCGGCTCGGTCCGTAGCTCCTCATCTTCCGCAGCGGCAGAACCCGCTAGCAGCAGTGCCGATGGCAGCAAAACCCGGTACCGCCATCTCCGCGCACTTCACAGATCCAGGTCGGTAGGGAATAACGAATGAAGTCGGTTAATCGGAGTCGGTTGATCTGTTAGTTCACTTTGTTGGCCGCCGTTAGTTGGTTGTTAAGGTCGGTAAGGGAGTAGTTGATTGCGTTTATGGTGTTCTTGGGAAGCAGTTAGGGTTGGGCCGAGTGGCGGAGCCGGGGGCCGCATGTTCAGCCGTGAACGGTGAGGGAGGGTGCGGCCGGCGGCACGGGTGTGGGTCTGTGGGCCATACAAACGGAAATTGCCCCTCATAAGTGATTTTCATGCGTCCGTACTGGCCAGAAACATGTACACCTGCTGCTTGTATTGCTTTTGTTACTGTTATCGCTACTGCTACTGGAGGAGTAGGAAGGGAGGGGAAAAGGGGGAGAGAAGGGGGAAGTGTTTTTTCATCTGTTTGCTGTCCCCCCCGGCAGCTGCTGAGGTTCCCAGTGCGGCGGCTGAGTGGCGACTGCTCAGTCAGTCTGCGTGTCTGTGGCTGAGGGGAGGGGGAGGGGGAAAGGGAGGAGCAGGAGGCCCTGACGGACGGACGGACGGACGGAGGGGCCCGCGGTCCGCCTGTGCTGTGTTTCGGTCCCGTGTTAGCGTCCCCCCCTCCAACCCGCACCTACCCAACCCCGGCTATCCAGCTGCCGACGTAATAGCCACCGTCTATATGTAGGCAGACAGACAGACAGACATGTATCTGCTTGCCCATGCGCAACAGCAGCAGCATCATTAGCTGACTTGCACTCCCCCATTGCCAAATTTGCACTCATGCCAGACTTTGTTTATCCTATCAACAACATCAACACGCCAGCACAACAATAACCTGGGGGGTGGGGGACGGAGGGGGGCCCACATTGGTGTCCTGGTGGTGATGGGGATTGAAGTAGTTGCGTTATTGGTGGTAGTTGGTAGTTGGTCATTAAACTGCTGGTCGTTCCTTTTCTTACCAAATATATGCCCTTCCTACCCGTCCACATTCACACCCCCCCGGCACCCCCCAACCGGTGCTCACTGACGCTGCTTCCTTGTTGCCATATGCACTCTTCCCACTAATACAGGTCTTCACCCCCTTTCCTCCCTCCCTTTCCTTTCCCTCCCTTCCTCCCTACCCCCTTCTTTGCCCCCTACCCCCTTCAGGCTGCACACCATCATGGCAGCCCAGGACCGCACCAGCAACCGACCCGTGGTTCTGAAGACCTTCATGAAGGCCCGCATGTCCTCCTCCCTGCGGGCCAAGCTGGAGGTGGAGGTGGCCCAGCTGCGGGCCCTGAGCGGGGTGCCCGGGGTGGTGCAGCTCATACAGCAGTTCGAGGACGAGGACTCCGTCTACATTGTGCTGGAGCGATGTCCCGGTGGGGCCAGAGGGGGGGTTTAAAGAGGAACCAAAGACGAGTGCAGCAGAGACAGATACCAGATGGGAGACGGATACTCTGGAATTAGGCCGGCAGTCCAGGAGGTGGTTTGGGTGGTTTGAGGCCGGGTCGGGTGTGAGGGGGGTTGAGGGGGTTTGTTTTGTGTTCGTTCAGCGTTGCATATCATGTTGTTGGTGTTGTAGTACAGTTCCTGCGGGTGGGCACCCGGTGCACTGCGGAGCCGCTGCCTCCAGTCCTGTCCGTACTGCGGTGGCTCTTCCCTTGCTCTGTTGTCTGTCTGTCTGTCTGTAGCTGTGCGTTGAGCGTCTGTATGCTTTCCTTTCGGACCCCCACCCGCTCACCTTTGCCTCCCTCTTCACACGTATACCGACAGACAGGCAGACCGACACGGACAGACAAACAGACAGACAGATGCATTCCCCTCCTCGCACCCCACCGCACATCCGGTTGCAGGTTCCACGCTAATTGAGATGATCGCCAACAGCGGGGGCCGCCTGTCCGAGGCGGTGCTGGTGCCTGACGTCCTCATCCCGCTCACCCTCGTCTTAGCGGACCTGCACAGACGCGGAGTCGTACACCGCCAAATAAAACCCGAGCACACGCTCTGCCACCCCTCGGAGGGCGGGGGCGGGGTTACCCTGGTTGACTTCTCTGATGCCGTAAACAAGACCCAGCGCTGTCTCAACAACCGAGCGGGGGCTCTGGAGTACATGGTGGGGTGGGGTGGAGGTGGGGGAGTGTAACGGGAGCGGAGGTTTGGGGGTGGGTGAGGGATTGCATGCGCGAACGGGGGTGGTTGGTGGAGGTGGAGGGCCGGTTTCGACTGTACAAGGGATTGACGGTTATGGTTGTCAGGGTATTCGTGGTGTCGTAGGCATGGTTGCCACAATAATGGTTGCGGTTACTATTGCAGTTGCTGTTGCAGTGGCAGTTGCAGTTCCAGTTTCGATTGCAGTTGCAGGGTTTTCCCTGGGCAGCGAAGGTGGTTACGCGGCAGCCAGCCAGGCACGTGTATCCGCCTGTACCTGCCCGGTAAAAAGTATACAGCGAATCTCTGAGGCACCGTCCAACCCTAAGTATCACATCGACCAAAAGGATCTTTATTAGAATTTTAGCATGAACTGGCTCGAATCTCTGATCAGGAGTTAAGAGAAAAACCACGTTTTCATTTATATTTGCATGTTTACCTCAAATCGCTGAAAAAACGTTCATGCCATTTCACGCCACCTGGTCGTCAGACTGACAGTTAGTTAGAAACGTAGTTTTAACATACGAGAAATATCTGAAGTATTGTGTTCTTCCAAAGCAATAATGTTAAGCACCAAGCTGGAAGATGCTGATTTCGCTTTTTGCGGTTCCGCTCAGTTTTCAGAATGCGCTGTATGCCGCCGTGTGTGTTAGTTAGTTCGTTAGTTGCTATTTGAACAATATCTAACGGCACACCTGTAAGTTACGCGTCGTCAGTTTCTGAGTGGTTTGATGTGTATCGCTTTTTCCTCCATCCACTCAGCCTGCCTGCATGACTGTCTGTCTGTCCGTCTGTCTCTCTGGGGCTGTCAGGCTACCCCGCGCGTGCGTGTGCGTGTACGTGTGTTTACGGAGGGAGGGAGAGAGAGAGGGGGGTGGGGAAGTCACGGAGTTTCGGGTTTCACCGCCAACCTCCCTCCCTCCCACCCCCCACCCGCCCCTCCCCCACATAAGGCCCCGGAGGTCCTCAACAAACCCACAGCTGAGGAGGTCTTCCACCAAGTGCTGTACAACGGAATGAGTGAGGAGGAGCTGCCACAGTACGACGAGAAAGCTGATGGTGAGGTGTATGTGTCGTGTAGGATATGGTGCAGCAAGAGGGTTTGGATGGGGGTTAGGGTGGAACAGGAAGCAGCCATGTAAAACACTGGTACGATTGCACGATATGACACATGCGGGTCTTTTTCACTTGGTGGTGTTTAGCGCTAAGAGGATATGTGTGTGTGTTCGTGCGCCCACATGGCGCTCCTGAGGCTCTCTAGCTGCTCTCTTCCCCCCAGGCTCCTGTGGTAGTCGTCATAGGATTAGCGGGGTGCAGCAATTTAACGAATAAGAGAAGAAGTTTGAAAGTTCGGTGTGCAGTACAGCCCCAAGTCCGCATCACCTAGTATTAAACTGGTTCCCACCACCACCTGGTTCTGAAACCCCTCCACCCCCCGGGCCCCTCCCGCTTTCAGTTTGGAGTCTCGGAGTCCTGACCTTCGAGGCGCTCACGGGCTGCCAGCCCTTCCTGGCGGACACACCTGCCGAGATGGCGCGGCTGCAGCGGGAGCTGCTCTCGCAGCTGGACGCGGCGGGGAGCCCCTGGCTGTTCGCGGACTGCGGTGGCCGCGGTCACCTGCTGTCCCGCGAGGCCAGGTCCTTCTTGCTGGAGGCGCTGCAGCTGGACCCCATCAACCGGAGCTCAGCGGAGAGGCTGCTGCAGCACCCTCTGATACAGAGCTACTGGCCGAAGTACCAGTCGAGGCAGCCGCAGCAGCAGGCGGCAGCGGCGGCGGCGGCTGGGGCTGCAAAGCCTGCGCTGCCACTCCCCCTGCTGCGGCCGGCCAGCCGGGGCGGCGGCGGCAGCGGCAGCGTAACTGCCCCCGTTGCAGCGCCGTCGCCGCCGGTGAACGGCATGACGGCAGCGGCAGGCAGTGGGGGACAAGGTGCTGCGGCGGTGGCGGTGGCGGTCGCTGCGGCGGCGGTGGCGGCGACTTCTCGTACAGCAGTGGGCGGTGCCGCCGCGGGTTGTTCGTCGGTGGCGGCGCCGGCGGTGGCGGCACAGAAGGCTAGCTTGCTGGTGACGGCGCCGCTGCAGTTCCCTGTTCGATAACGGAAATTGTCGTACAAGCACCACCACCACAACCGCTTTACCTCCCGTCACGCCCCTTGCCGTCGTCATGTGTAGGAGGGAAGGGGGAAGGGGGGGAATTAACATTCAGTTTGGGTCTCGCAGTAGCAGCATGGCAGTAGCACGTATGGCAGTATCAACCGTGCGGCAGCGGCAGCAAATACGGCAGTAGAAGCTACGGCCATTGCAGGTCACATGGTGTTGTGTGTGGGGTGGGGTGGGGGGGAGCCCGCTTGTGTGTAGTGCCAAGTAGAGTACGGCGGAAGACCATTGGGCAGACAGCTTCAAAAGCAGGAGGGGGAGGGAGTGAGGCGGGGTTGGCCGCCGGCACGGCGCCGGAATGCGGAAGGGGGGGCCCTACGGGACACACTTCCCTTGCCAATGTAACGGTCATGCGTGCTTGTGAATATGTATGATGTGTGAAACAGGGGGGTGTATCTTCGCCCGTGGTAGCTACCCTGCGAAACCCTGCCTTCCCCGGTATTTCGGGGCACCCTCATCCAGTCACCCTAGTCAACTTCTCAGTGGATCGCTCAGGTTCCGCACCCACCACCAGCATCCAACGGAATCTGCCGGGTCGACAGCGGCCCAACTCCATTCCTGGTCGGCTCGCAGGTTAACTTTATCCCAGGTCACCACCGTCCATCAACTAGGGGCGCAATGCCTTCCACCATCGGAAGGACTTTTGACCCTAATGGGTATCGATCCCGGGATCTCCCGGGGGCAATGGTCGCGCATTACCAGTAGTGCCAAACCCTAGTATGTATGTATGTACTCCGTGTTTCGGTGCTTCGATATTTATCTGTGGGTTTAGGGTCTTAGGGTTTGATTATCTATGTATATATGTACGTACGTATGTATGTATGTATGTGCGTGTGTGTGTGTGCGCGCCCACGTTCTGGAGAGCAAAAAACACAGCGGCTGCATGTGTTTTATGGAAAGGGAGTACGCTTGCTTGCCGTACGCTCGTTGTAGCCGTTATTCTTGCACCTAGTAGAGTTTCAGATTTGTAATTTGATGTTGGTTTTTGTTCGTTGTTCGTCATATTGTCCTTTTATTGAAACGTCTACCAGCCGCCCTGACCTCCCCTTGAATAGCCGCGGCTTTCGTCCTCCTCCTCCTCCTGCTCCTCCTCATCGTCACTGTCGTTATCCTCGGGGGCCTTCCTCCCGGGCCTTGTGGAGGTGGGGGGGTCCTTAGCAGCAGCAGGGTTGGGATGTGACTGGCGGAGAGAGGGTGTACGAATGGATGGACGAGCGTGTACGGAATGAGTGTTCGCTGGTGTGGCATAGAAAATGGAAAAGTGGAAATACCGCCCCCACTACCGCCCCCACTACCGCCCCCACTACCGCCCCCACTACCGCCCCCACTACCGCCCCCACTACCGCCCCCAATCCCTACCACCGGTGACAGCAGGCAACACCGCCACCCTGACAGCCACCCGCTCCCGGCCCGGTAGAGCACCTGTGGCCCCGCACCCCCTCGCTTATAGGGCCCAGGAGGGTGGAGGGCAGGAGTGGCCAGTAGGCTTTGCGGGTTGGATATATCGCCCCACTTCGGCCCTCAGACCCCTCTCCCCGCTGGAAGAAGACCACCTCGATTTCCTGGAGGACGATCATGATGATGGTGGTGGCGATAGCGAGGATGCAGATGTGGGATTTTTGTCATAAGGCACGAATGACCCCAAGACGGACGTCTGTTTGTATGTTCAGTACATCTGTCTGTCGTTTTGTCTGCGTGGGTGTGGATTTCCCCTTGCTAATGTGCGCTTACCCCCCGGGATAGCTTTCGGGGGGTGGGGGGAATCTTTATACGTGTTTTCTGGAAGTACACTCTCGCGGCGTCACCGTTTTCAGTTGTGTACGGCGATTTCTATTACTCATTATTACGGAGGTGATACAGTATTGATGGCACGGTGGTTAGGTAGTGTAGCGCAGTGGATACACTGCGGCCGAGAAAATGAGTACTGCAGTATAGTACGGCATGATGCGGGCCGCCCCAAACGGGCGAAACGGCTGAATCGAAAACACAGAGGCACGCTTCGGAGGGTCCCTTTCTCCCAACCGACATTACATACATACGTAAATACATACGTAAGCTCTCAGTTGGAGTCCCACATCGTCCAACACCTGATTGGGTTCCTTGTGTCTGTGTGTGTGGGGGGGGTGGGGTGGGGAGACTGGCTGAAACTTGTTTTCGCGTGTAGGTTAGTAGCAACAGTACGACAGTACGACAGGAACACATCACCTGGCCCTCGTGCAGAGGGGTGCAGCAGCTCTCCTCGGGAATGTTACCTGTACTGTTACCCCTGAATGTGTGTACGTATGTATGTATGTTTGTACGTATGTTTGTGTGTGCGGGTGCGAGCTGGTCTTCTCCCCTGAGGCTGATGGTGAGCCCTGTGGGCGGTGGGGTTGGAGGGTCCCGAGCTCGGAAAGGGGCTCTGTGGGGGGGGTAGGATGTGGGGGCCCAGGGGTTTTTAGGTTTTTATGGTTTAGGGTTTCCCGGAGGCGGATAGGGAAAGGGGGGGGACGTATGGCTTCAGAGTACCTTCAAAAAATAGCTTATGGCTTTTCTCTGTATTGCCTCATCATGACGCTATGACTGTGTCGTACTGTACGGCGCCTGACGACGGGGCCGCCTGGATATTATGTCGTACTACACGACACTTGACGACGGCGCTGCCTGGGCGTAGATGAAAAACGAGGGGGCGCTTTCTCTTTTCATTTTCCGGGTTTCGGTTTCCCAGGTTTGTCACAGACATCAGCGACATGGACGACCTTCTGGTTGGTAGGGCTACACACAAGTAGAGCGGTGATTGTGGTAGTTGGTGGTGGTTGTGGTGTGGAGGCCGGATTGGATGAAGAGACTATAAGAGGGCGGCGTCGTGGATGGTGGTGGTTTTTTGTGCTCTATGCGTCCCGTGTCTATCCCATGTGTGTGTATGTCATTCTGTCAATGCAGGACCAAGGCAGGGGAGAGGCGGGGGAAGCAAGGGGGAACCACCGCCGGATGGGGGGGAGGGGAGTTAACCCCTGGGACACAGCATCCGGGACATGACATGATCCTTGATTGTATGGAAGGCTTAGCGCCGTACATCTCGGCTATCTCGAAGACGCTATGTTCTAAGGCTTATAGGATTTCTGTTAAGGGTGAGGAGTGGTCCCCAGCGGGTTACGGTGTGAATGTGGGGACAGACAAACAGATAGACAGACAGACGGGACTGGAGAGATGTATGACTATGTGAATGGGCTGCCGCTGCCAGGCAGCTGCTACGTTCCTCCGCCCTCCCCCGCCATTTCACACGTCCTTTTTTGGCGTAGCAGCGAGAGCGGCGAGAGGAGGGGAGGTTTGAGATTGAGGTCGAAGTCCAGTGAACATTCTTTTGGGGCAGTGCAGAGGGCCCCCGCATGGTGAGGTGAGGTGAGGTGAGGTGAGGCCGCCCGCTCAGCCCCGCGGTGTGTGAAGGAAAGAGTTGAGTAGTGAGGAGTGTGGTGGTGCATTGTGTATGTATGTCCGCAGGTTTTCCCCATTTTTGTTTCCTCGAGCGCAGATGAGAGCGATACTGACTGCTGCTTGACTAGTGCTGCCGAACTAAGAAGAACTGAACTTGAACTACCCTTTAATATTAAGGCGAACGATTGTCTGTGTGAAGGTACTGCATTGTTTGAGTCTGAATGTGTACGACCTGCATGGCGTGCAGCATATCCCGTTCCTCCGCACCTCTTGCTTACCATGAGCTAGATGTGCGGGGCTCAAACCCGCACACGAGGGATACGGAGAGGTTCACGCCGCACTGCTGGCTTTACCTTCGCCGCACTCTTACCCTCATGTGTGTGTTTGTATGTGTATATGTCCGGGCCCCTGCTTTCGCCAACAGCGCCGTCCACTTCCTTAACGCATACAGAAACCTGCAAGACATGTGTACACAACCCAAGGTGTAACACATATGTGTTGTACCTCGCGTTTTTCCGGACCAGGGCGTCTTCTCTCGCACCGCAGCTGCAGCTAAAGCCCCCGCGGTTCGTCGTGCAGCTGCCCGGTAGTGGAGGACAAGCGAAGAAGGTAAAGGTGGATTTCGGTCAGCTTGTGAAGCGTGTGACGTGTTTGTCAATCACCGGGTCATGCAAAAGCGCTAAAACTTATGCTTTGGCAGTGCGACACAGTACGACATAATAGGTGTGACCGTTCTTAAGCTAACATCACATTAGCGACCCATGAAACAAACACCGAAACGCCGTACACTTACATGAGGTAAGGATTTTCTCTGGTGATTTTGATGATGGCTGCAATGCCCTGAGGGCAGAACATCCCGACATGGCTCGTGGTACGGCAGGGCAGACCTGTGCCGCCTGTCCTTCTGTCTGTCTGTCTGTCGATCTATCCAACATTCTGCCTCTATTTCCCCACGATATCCACCGGTGCGATACCACTAGGCCAACGCCGAGTGAGGTACGTCAAGCGGAAACACCGGGATGGCAGCTCGGTTAAACACGGGGGTTGAAGAGCACAACATCAAACATGCGACCCAGGTATGCACACATGAAGACACACAGACCACTACAACAACGTTATAACGCTTGGCAGGCGGCCGGCAGCTCTGGGACCTGTGGATTTGCTGCACACTAGAATACCCTTCTTAAAATCCAATAAGCTGGGCTGCGTTGCTGATGCTGCCGCTGTTGCAATACGGGTGCCAGCAAGCCATCGCGGAATCCGCCACCGTTTACCTGTTGGAATGGATGCCTGCAGCAAGCCTGATGCATGTGTGCCGTACACCTAAAACCAATACTTGGGGTCAGTTTAATGGCTGTGGGTCCTGAATCGCTATTGATTAGATTGATTGTTTAGATTGATGAATGATTAATAGCTCCAAACGCCGCCAAAGCACAAACTGAACGTGTACGTACACCTGTGTGTGTGTGGTGTGGTGGTGGGGGCACTGTAGCAATGGCAAGTAGTGTACGCAAGTGTGGGTACGAGTGGCACTCTTCCTGCGGCCTTTGCATCGACAAGACGTGTTCAGCACATGCCGTACGACTCTGTGTCACTTTGCCTCCTCCTTGCTGACTGTAGTATGCTGTAGGACGACACAACCAAGGAATGGCGGTATCGAAAGATACCGATAGGGACAGGTGGTTTGAATAAATAGTCAACTGTGACTCCACTCTGCGCCGATAAGTCTCTAGTACGACTGGGCGACGCGATCTCCAGATGACCATAGTTCGCGGGAAATACTCTCGATCGGTTGAACAGACAAATCTTTTACGAGGATAAAGCCCCCGCCCATACGCAGGTATGGACTTCCGCAGCGGTGCGGCATTTGAATGGTGAACTCGACTAACGGGAGTCGCAAGCCGCCGGTTAACTAATATCTGTATTAGTTAGACCTGAACGCACATTCAGCAAATATAAGCAGATATTAGTTAGTAACAGCAAAGCTAAGTAAATCGGACCGACGAGCTAACCGCCGACAGTTGGGCTACGGAGCCGCAAGCTGTGCAGAAAGCTTACAGGATACAACAACTATTTCCCCCCTAGATGTGACGTCCTCGTCGCATAAGGATCACAGTGCAAAACAAGATTGGCCATATCAGCTAACGTGCTGCAACCTTGGACTGAGCCCCCAGACGAGTCGCATCAAACAACGGTTTAAGATCAGGGGTGAAATTGCGAGCCAACTCCCAGCTGTTCTCTTCGGACGAGTACCATTACCCACTTGACTAAGTACTCGTGAACAGTGTGCTTGCGCCTACCCTTACCCACGCGCTGGGTCCGGTAGTCCAAAACACGTTCAGCAGCATACATGGTTTGCTTACCAGGCCACCAAGTAGTGGGTGGGTAGGATGAATGTGCATTTCAGAAGGCAGTATGAGTTGTACAGCAACCGAACCCACCATGCGCACAACAGGATAAGGCCCAACCCAGCGAGGCAACAGCTTACGAGAACCTTCGGCCAGAGATCGCAGGCTCTCGGTACTCAGCATGACCAGCTGGCCCTTGGTGAAGGTGATATCTCGTTTTGACTTGTTGTAATAGTCTGCAGTGCGCTGTTGTGCGGAGTCCAGACAGGCCTTAGCATCGGTCAGACGGGATATGAATGACTTGGCAAAGATTTTAGCCACGGGTACATTAATATCAAGTTCACGCCACACAGGCTTAACAGGATTGTAACCCTAAAACCCATAATTCAGAAAGAACCGGCTTTGGCCGGTCAAACGGTTAAGGTGTTATTTATTGCGAACTCAGCCACCATCAAGTAAGTATCCAAAGCAGACGGCGTACAACCTGCGAAATTACGCATCATATGGCCTAGGGTCCTATTGGTACGCTCAGTCTGACCGTCAGACTGGGCATGGTAAGCAGTTGAAAGGTTCACCTGCATGCCTACCAACTTCCCCAGGGTGTCCCAAATTCACTGATAAATTGACTACTGTTGTATCCACTTCCACTGTTTAGGTGGTAGTGAAAACTACCGATTAGTGAATGAAGGGAGGCTAAGTGCCTCAGCGGTAATGACGACTTGTACAGCAATCTGTACGATCCAAGAATATAGTCGTCACCGCGAATTATCACCAATCGGTGCAATCGTAACCCAAGTGGGTCTACCAGTGACAAGTGTCACGATTATAGCAAGAGTGCTATAACCCAGTATCACACGTGATAAAAGATAGGCAAGTGCCCAATGGTTAACCAAGTAAGAGCGAAGATAATGCCAAGTGGTGAAGTGCCAGAGTATCGGGGAAAATCCGAAGGTAAATAAGCAAGTATGCCACAACAACTATCCCCCCTCTGGACGCAGCATCCTCGCAGCATTAGTGGCACGAGCCTTGACTGCTTGAAGTTCGGAGCGGAGGTCGGGCGTAAGGTTCTTCTCTGGCTCCCAGCTATTATGTTGGTTGGGGGTTGGAGTGGAACAGGAAGCAGCCATGTAAAACACTCGTACGATAGCACGATATGACATATGCGGGTCTTTTTCACTTGGTGGTGTTTAGCGCTAAGAGGATATGTGTGTGTGCGTGCGCCCACATGACGCTCCTTAGGTTCTCTAGGTGGTCTCCCCTTACGGCGTCTTCCTAGGCGGCGGGCACGATAATCAAGAGTAAAGTGGATCGCTCTTTAGCCACTGAACTGGCGGCGGTCCTGCAGGACTAAAAGGTGCAGAAGAACTGTCGCGAACAGTTGAAGAATCCAACGCATCCGCTGGCGCCTTGTAAGGCCGCAACAACGTTACGTGGAAGGTGGGGTGGATGCGCATATCAGATGGTAGGACAAGCTCGGCCGCTGCTTTCCCAACCATGCGCTTCACAGGATAAGGACCCACCCAACGCGGCAATAACTTACGAGGTCCGACGGCTAACTGCCGCAGATTTTTCGTACTTAAAAGCGCTAAGTCACTTTCTTTGAAGGTCACTTCGACTCTGCCGCGGTTGTAATAATTAGTCGTACGGTCTTTGGCTTTTTCCAGACACTGCTTCGCTTCTGCAATACGAGCAACATACGACTTAATAAAGGATTTGGCTGCCGGGACCGGAACATCAAGTTCACGTGAGACGGGAGTAGCTGGGTGGAACCCGTAACTAAAGAAGAAAGGAGATTGTCCCGTAGAGCGATTGACAGCGTTATTCATCGCGAATTCTGCAGCCGAAAGATAGGTATCCCAAACGCGCGGGTTGTTGCCAGCGTAGGTTCGCAGCATATCACCCTAAAGTGCGATTCATCCGCTCAGTCTGACCGTCAGTTTGTGGGTGGTAAGCAGTAGAAAGGCTGACTCGGAAATTCGCCAAAGTGCCAAGGGCTCCCCAAAACTTGGCACCAAACTGAGGTCCTCTATCAGAGATAATCGATTTGGGAACACCATGTAAACGCACCACGTTATCAAAGAACAGTCGAGCGGTTTGCTCCGAGGTGACTGCTGTGGTGGTCGGTACCAAATGTACCATCTTGGTCAAGCGGTCAACAATGACGAGGACAGCATCGTATCCCCCCTCAGAAAGAGGAAGTCCAACGACGTAGCTGGAACCTTGACGACTGCATGCTACAATCCAGGTACGGCATGCAGTGGGCCGGTGACACTCAAGAAATCCTGCATACACTTCCTTAATCTTAGATGCCATAGTGCTTTCATTTTGTTGTAAATACAGATTTATACCGATTAGTACTGCGCTTGACATTGAGCATCTAACAACGACTCACTGCCAACACAAAGCGTTGACTACAGGTGTTTATGCCATTAGACCTCATTTAAGTGAGCGGGGACAGGAGCTTGCCACAAAGCTGAAGATTGAGAACAAGCTTCTTCTCTGTGAGGGCGCCCTTAGGGCACCCTGTCCAGTCTGCTAAGCTCTCTCACTGACGATGGAGACAATGAAATCTTCCAATGTGATTGGGAGGCACAGGAGCAGACCAACCTTTTCAAGCTGCTCGGGCTGGGTGAGTCACGGGACTGTGTTGACCAGGTCCACATTGGCGGCGGCCACACCATGACTCTGCACTCATCGTCACAGAACTTTGTTACCTGGTTCTATGTTATTCTGACATCTACGCTAGCTATTCACCGGCATCAAGGGTTGCAGTCCGATGCTGCTGCACAAGCATGATAACTAATGTAATGTTTTATTGTACTTTGCCCCTCTATTTGTTTTCAATGCAGATGTATTTTAGCTATGAGTGTCGAGGAGGCAGAGCAGTGTCTTGAAGCTGTTTCAAGCAGCAGCCGGATCCCATGACCAATGGATGTCAAGCGCTGGACCAGATCACCTAGCAGCAGATCAGAAAGTGAGTTCCTGTCAAAGTTTGTGTTGGTTTCATGTCAGGGTTACAAATAGGTTGGTTGGGTGCTCACCAAGAATTGCATGGTTTTGCGACATCGTGTTAATTATGTGCTTCAGTATAGCAACCTGTCCATTTTTACTCCACTAAGCCTATATGTCTATAACTAACTGACTGACACATGTCCCGCTGCTGTTGCAGTCAACCACCTTGGACATGGTGAAGCAGTGGGCCACAGATGTGGGCGGTGGAGATTGCAACAGCCATGATGACAGCAAAGGCCGCCTCAAAGCGCAGCAGTTCTGCGCCTGATGTCGTCTTGACCTAAGCGGATCTCCCCTTCATGGAAACAAAGGCGAAGGGGAAGGGGGGCAAGAAACGACGGTGGTAATGGATGCACGTTTATTTTGGGACGAATGCACATGTAATGTGATGAACAGCTGCATTGTCTTCTTTTGTGGAGGTGCCTTTTCTTAGGGCTGAAAGCACGTTCGTATCACATGATCATGACCCGTGTCTTGAGACGGCTTGGCTTATAAGCAAATCCATCTCAAGACACGGCTGATCACGTGATAAGAACACGCCTTCCTAGTTAAGATTGGAGGTGCGTCCATATGACGTGATGGACAGTTATTATGGAGACGGCTTCGTTTTGGGCTGAAAGGGGCCTTCAGATCACGTGATGTGCATGGTTCATTTTATGGAGACTACTTGGTTTTGTAATGAAGGGGCATTCAGACCGTAGGGATTGTTCATTCTGAACTCCCTTCATTCTGCAATGAAGAGGTCTTCATTCCAAAATGACCTGGTGCCCTCGATTTGGATGTGAAATGAAGGGTCGAAATGAAGGGATGAAATGAATGTGAATCGAATGTGAATCGAGTATAGAATGAAGGCTCCAGGTTCCCAGAGTGAGAGACACTGAGGCACTATATTTCGCCCACTCAGGATGATTGGGACGAACACCTGCCACTCATTGAGTTCGCTATTAATAACTCGAGGCAGAGCTCAACGGGTGCCACCCCGTTTAGCCTTAATGGTATCAAGCAGCCACATGTGCTGGTTGACTTGCACCTGAAAACCAAAGTGCCTGCCGCTGACCTCTATCCCAAGGTCATGCACAAACGTATTGGACCGCAAAACTTAAGGCTGTGCAATCCCGCCAGTGCAATGTCGTCGACAAGCACCGGCATGTGGTGCGTTTTGAGGTTGGGGAATCCGTGCTGCTCAGCACCCGCAACATCCAGTTGAAATCTCCTGGAGCAAAGAAATTATTGCCTAAGTTTATTGGGCCATATAAGGTTGTCACTCGAGTGGGAGAGAATGCGGTAATATTGTGATTACCCGCGACTTCCCGACTCCATCCAGTCTTCCACGTATCCTTGCTCAAACCATTCAAGGACGATGGAACACGACAACCGCCGCCCCCGTTCATAATTGATGAAGAGCCATATTACATGGTCGAGGCACTACTTGACCACCGTGATGTGAAAATCCGAGGTGGAACCGGCAAAACACGTCGAGAATATCTGGTTAAATGGGAAGGCTATGACTCCAGTCATAACACCTATGAGCTGGAAGATTCCCTGCATCAGTCCGTTCCCCTGGCCAAAGCTATTGACGACTATGAACGACGGTTGGCAGCAAAGTCGGGGCAACCTACACCAAAAAGAAAAGTGGTCCTGACCACCTCTCCTTTGGTAGCACCCCAGAACACTACCCCAGAACAACCGAAACGGAAAGCACCTGCTCTCAAGAAAAGGTGACACTCCTGGAACGGTTCACTTCTGAGGGGGAGGGATGTAGCAAGCTTAGGGTTGGCCGGAAGTTTAGATTTAGAAATTAATTTAGATGCCATCTAATTAGATTTCTATATAGATTTTAGATGAGCCTATCTAAACCGTTTAGATGGCATCTAAACGTATCTAGTCCATCTAATGCCTATCTAAAGGCCGGTGACCGGATCCAGACCGTTTAAATGTGAGTCATGGCACGCGAAACAGCTATGTCGAATGTAACTTTAGTGTCATATCCTTGCTCCGCTCTATTACATACACAAATAGATGTAAAAATACACAATGGCAGAACCAGGACCCCCAAAGCCGATCACATACAAATACAACTACCAGACTTTCGACGCGCCACAGTACACAGTGAAGCTCTGCGAAGCCAAGCGCAGCATCAAAGCCGCAGCGTACTGGTCCATCTTCGACGTGTTGCTCGTAAAAGGCGTTGTGAACCTCGTCTGCACCGTTTGCAACAAGTCCTATAGCGCGAAGAACCCGTCAGCTGTCTGCCCGGATCACTATGCGAAGCACCAGAAGGACGTCGCCAGCGCGGTCGGAAGCGAGCAGTCCGGGGCGCCCACAACCAACAGCACGAAGCGCTCGCGCGCGGAGGAGGGGCCAGTTCGGACCTTCTTCCTCGCTGCAGTGCAAATCGCCACCTTCCTGAAGCACCTGGCTCTTTTCTTCTTCAAGTGCAACATCGCCCTCCAACTGATCGAGCACCCCGACCTCGTGAAGGCGTGCAAGGCTGTTGGCATCACCCTCCCCAGCCGCAAGAAGCTTGCCTCGACCGTGCTTGACGAGGCATACAGTGAGGTGTCGAAAGACGTTGCGGCAGTTTGCGAGCGGTCGGGTCAGCTAGCCGTCCTCTCAACCGACGGCTGGAAGAGCCGCTTTGCCCTCAACGCCACCCCCCTCATCAATGTCTGCAAGCTGCTGCTAGACCGGGCGGTGTTCTGCAAAGTCGTTCCAGCTGCGGGCCAGGAGAAGACAGCGAGGTGGATTGCGGACACGCACATCCAGCTTGCTGAGAGGCCCGACGGTGTGTTCAATGGCGAGGGCGACAGAACAGAGCCCGACAGCTTTGCATCCCAATGCGGGCGTGTCCCGCATGTCGGCACGTGTACTTTGGTGGTTCCGTTTGCAGTTGGGCCGACGGTTGGGCCGCAGGGCGCCTAATTACACCCCCTGGCGCCATCCGACACGCGTCTGTAGAGCGCCCATAGGGGTTCGCCGTGTTCCCAGTGTCGAGCGGCCCAAAAAATAATTGGAAAATCCAGGAAAAGATAAAGCCGCATCGTGTGCAAAATTTCAGGTCAAAATTCCACCGTTTAGGCAGTTTTCCGTTTGCCCATCTAAAGATTTACCTAATTAGATTAGGTATCTAATTAGATTTCTAATTAGATACTTTTTCCATCTAAAGATTTTGCCAACCCTAAGCAAGCTACATTTACCTTAGAAAGCTATTAATGCTTAATCACAGTAACGGTACGGTCCCGTAGTTATGAACCATACTCGTTAACTGTATGAACTCACTTTCTGTTGCGCTATCACAACCTAGTGTACGACACCAAGACTCCAGGAATGGAGATGGCAGCAGGTGGGCCGCATTTAACCACCCAGGTGAAGTGCTTCGGCCAGACACTTCTGTATCACTATACTAGTGTTCAGGGTTCAAGACCTTGCTGACTTCCTGTGTCTTTTCTCATGTCTAACGCTGAGCCGTCAATCGTGGTCGAGACCCTCCTCTTCCACGGCCTTACATCTCAAGTCTTCCGCTAAAATGCCTAAGGTAAGAGATGGCTGTTACAGGCAATCCTACAGGTCGGGACCACCCTGGGCGCTTCATGCTGGGGCCCCGCCCAAAAAGGGGGTGCTGAAAAACTGGCTGTAAAGGAGGTCCAGATCCATATCATGTGCCTGTTGGAGGAGCATAAGGAGACCCAGTTCCAGACAGTTGTCACCAGGATGGCAAAGGAGCTCAAGGATGCACAGACCGTCATTCGGAGCCAAGAAGCCAGCATCAGCATGCTCACGTGGGTTCTCTCTTGGCACATGCATGTTGCTGCAGCCAGATGGGCGGTGTTACCCACACCATGTGCAGGGTTCTTTAGATTCCACCCATGCACCACTGCTGGTTTGTGATCCCATGTAAGGAGCACTCATTGGGTGGCGACACTGATGCGGTTCACGAGGCGATTCAGAGCTTCTACGAGGTGCAGAACGCCAAGGCCAGGGCACAGGGAATGGATGATGCCTATTTGGGCCCTGGAGCTCTCATCCACAGCATTCCCAGGCAGCTGTTGGAATGATGACCAGGATATTCATCTTGCAGATACCTTAGTCGAGCGATGAGCTCGTCCTTTGACTTTAGCTCCTCTTCCTTTGGCTTGAGCGTTTGCATCATTATGATTTCGTGCGCCACCAACGCATTGGGACCTCCGGCGATGATCCTTTTACGCAATTCATCCTCGTTAAGTTGTTTATCCGTTGCGGGGCAATGTATTCTTTAAAATAATTTAATCTTTTTATACTAATAAAAAAACAATGCATGTGATATTCCTGTGATTCGCGGAGTACTGCCAAATACAGAAGTACGGAGGGCCCTATGCCAACCACGGATATGACACCAGGACGAGACAGTCCAAGTTTTGGCCATTCCAGCACAGAACGCAGAGTCAGACAACAGGTACCAACTAAGCTTTATTAAGACGGATTACAGAAAATAGACGACGAGAAAGACTAGAAAAAGTCGAGGTCGCAAGTCGCTTGACGAGCGATCTTCGATTGCCTTTATCTTTTGTTTTGCCTACAATAGTACGCCGTCTCTTATATATATGAGCTGACAACAACAACGGCGGCGCGCGGATCAACATTGCGGGACGACGACATCCATGCAAGTAAGTGAAGCGCGCGAACACCGCGCGGGTGGTTGGGTTGGTTCGGCCTTGAGTGGAGGCTCCTGAATAGTGGGTCCTGTTGCTTGTCGGTGGGCGGGGTGAATTCTAATTGGGTTCGCGAGGTCCGTCGGTTAGTAGGAAAGGGAGTGTTATTTCGGCCTCCCACAGTTGGCTAGGCTTCAGCTAGGAGACCGTTTTGCCGAGAGCAGCTCTTGGTTGGCAATGGTCGCGAGTGACTTAGTTGGCGTTCTTTGCCTTGAGTTCGCCGGATTTACCCTGTTATCCTCGCGAGTCGCCGGACAGCCCGGTGAAAGATACCTACCAACAGAACAGATACCCAACGTGTGAATGCGTAAAGGACAAAGAGCAAAACAGGCCGACAGGATGGCTTCAAGAAGTCTGCAAGCATACGAAAGTCGAAGTCAAGACTCGTGGACTGACCCGGAGTCTTCGGACGCGCGGACGGGCTACAGCTACATCATAAAGCCGCTGCGGCGGTCCGCTAAGTGCGGCACAAATGCATGACAAGCGGCTGCGGAAGGCAGTGCACGTAGGAAGCCCGCCGCGGCGGCACGCCAAACTGAAGGCATTGACTTAGGAGCATATAGACAGCGACCGCGGAAGGCGGGGCGCTTGTAGAAAAGCCGCTGCGGCGGTCCGCTAAGTGCGGCACAAATGCATGACAAGCGGCTGCGGAAGGCAGTGCGCGTAGGAAGCCCGCCGCGGCGGCACGCCGAAATTAAGGCGTTGATTTAGGAGCATATAGACAGCGACCGCGGAAGGCGGGGCGCTTGTAGAAAAGCCGCTGCGGCGGTCCGCTAAGTGCGGCACAAATGCATGACAAGCGGCTGCGGAAGGCAGTGCACGTAGGAAGCCCACCGCGGCGGCACGCCGAAATTAAGGCGTTGACTTAGGAGCATATAGACAGCGACCGCGGAAGGCGGGGCGCTTGTAGAAAAGCCGCTGCGGCGGTCCGCTAAGTGCGGCACAAATGCATGACAAGCGGCTGCGGAAGGCAGTGCGCGTAGGAAGCATGCCGCGGCGGCACGCCGAAATTAAGGCGTTGACTTAGGAGCATATAGACAGCGACCACGGAAGGCGGGGCGCTTGTAGAAAAGCCGCTGCGGCGGTCCGCTAAGTGCGGCACAAATGCATGACAAGCGGCTGCGGAAGGCAGTGCGCGTAGGAAGCCCGCCGCGGCGGCACGCCGAAATTAAGGCGTTGACTTAGGAGCATGTAGACAGCGACCGCGGAAGGCGGGGTGCTTGTAGAAAAGCCGCTGCGGCGGTCCGCTAAGTGCGGCACAAATGCATGACAAGCGGCTGCGGAAGGCAATGCGCGTAGGAAGCCCGCCGCGGCGGCACGCCGAAATTAAGGCGTGGATTTAGGAGCATATAGACAGCGACCGCGGAAGGCGGGGCGCTTGTAGAAAAGCCGCTGCGGCGGTCCGCTAAGTGCGGCACAAATGCATGACAAGCGGCTGCGGAAGGCAGTGCGCGTAGGAAGCCCGCCGCGGCGGCACGCCGAAATTAAGGCGTGGATTTAGGAGCATATAGACAGCGACCGCGGAAGGCGGGGCGCTTGTAGAAAAGCCGCTGCGGCGGTCCGCTAAGTGCGGCACAAATGCATGACAAGTGGCTGCGGAAGGCAGTGCGCGTAGGAAGCCCGCCGCGGCGGCACGCCGAAATTAAGGCGTGGATTTAGGAGCATATAGACAGCGACCGCGGAAGGCGGGGCGCTTGTAGAAAAGCCGCTGCGGCGGTCCGCTAAGTGCGGCACAAATGCATGACAAGCGGCTGCGGAAGGCAGTACGCGTAGGAAGCCCGCCGCGGCGGCACGCCGAAATTAAGGCGTTGATTTAGGAGCATATAGACAGCGACCGCGGAAGGCGGGGCGCTTGTAGAAAAGCCGCTGCGGCGGTCCGCTAAGTGCGGCACAAATGCATGACAAGTGACTGCGGAAGGCAGTGCGCGTGGGAAGCCCGCCGCGGCGGCACGCCGAAATTAAGGCGTGGATTTAGGAGCATATAGACAGCGACCGCGGAAGGCGGGGCGCTTGTAGAAAAGCCGCTGCGGCGGTCCGCTAAGTGCGGCACAAATGCATGACAAGTGACTGCGGAAGGCAGTGCGCGTAGGAAGCCCGCCGCGGCGGCACGTCGAAATTAAGGCGTTGATTTAGGAGCATATAGACAGCGACCGCGGAAGGCGGGGCGCCTGTAGAAAAGCCGCTGCAAATGCACGACAAGCAGCTGCGGAAGACAGTGCGCTTAGGAAGCCCGCTGCGGCGACACGCCAAACTGAAGGCGTTGACTTAGGAGCATACAGACAGCGACCGCGGAAGGCGGGGCGCTTGTAGAAAATCCGCTGCGGCGGTCCGCTAAGAGAGGCACGAATGCATGACAAGTGGCCGCGGAAGGCAGTGCGCGTAGGAAGCCCACCGCGGCGGTACGTCGAACTTAAGGAATTGATTTAGGAACATAAAGACAGCGACCGCGGAAGCCGGGCCCCTGTAGGAAATCCGCTGCGGCGGCCCGCTAAGGGAGGCACGAATGCATGACAAGCGGCTGCAGAAGGCAGTGCGCATAGGAAGCCCGCCGCGGCGGCACGCCAAACTGAAGGCGTGACTTATGGAGCATATAGACAGCGACCGCGGAAGGCGGGGCGCTTGTAGAAAATCCGCCGCGGCGGTCCGCTAAGAGAGGCACGAATGCATGACAAGTGGCCGCGGAAGGCAGTGCGCGTAGGAAGCCCGCCGCGGCGGTACGTCGAACTTAAGGAATTGATTTAGGAACATAAAGACAGCGACCGCGGAAGCCGGGCCCCTGTAGGAAATCCGCTGCGGCGGCCCGCTAAGGGAGGCACGAATGCATGACAAGCGGCTGCAGAAGGCAGTGCGCATAGGAAGCCCGCTGCGGCGGCACGCCGAACTGAAGGCTTTGATTATGGAGCATATAGACAGCGACCGCGGAAGGCGGGGCGCTTGTAGAAAAGCCGCTGCGGCGGTCCGCTAAGGGAGGCACGAATGCATGACAAGCGGCCGCGGAAGGCAGTGCGCGTAGGAAACCCGCCGCGGCGGTACGTCGAACTTAAGGATTTGATTATGGAACATAAAGACAGCGACTGCGGAAGGCGGGGCCCTTGTAGAAAAGCCGCTGCGGCGGCCCGCTAAGGGAGGCACGAATGCATGACAAGCGGCTGCGGCAGGCAGTGCGCGTAAGAAGCTCGCCGCGGCGGCACGCCGAACTTCAGGCTTTGATTATGGAGCATATAGACAACGACCGCGGAAGGCGGGGCGCTTGTAGAAAACCCGCTGCGGCGGTCCACTAAGGGAGGCACGAATGCATGACAAGCGGCTGCCGAAGGCAGTGCGCGTAGGAAGCTCGCCGCGGTGGCACGTCGAACTTAAGGCTTTGATTATGGAGCATATAGACAGCGACCGCGGAAGGCGGGGCGCTTGTAGAAAAGCCGCAGCGACGGTCCGCTAAGGGAGGCACGAATGCATGACAAGCGGCCGCGGAAGGCAGTGCGCGTTAGAAGCCCGCCGCGGCGGCACGTCGAACTTAAGGCTTTGATTATGGAGCATATAGACAGCGACCGCGGAAGGCGGGGCGCTTGTAGAAAACCCGCAGCGGCGGTCCACTAAGGGAGGCACGAATGCATGACAAGCGGCCGCGGAAGGCAGTGCGCGTAGGAAGCCCGCCGCGGCGGCACACCGAACTTAAGGCTTTGATTAGGAGCATATAAACAGTGACCGCGGAAGGCGGGGCGCTTGTAGAAAAGCGGCTGGGACGGTCCGCAAAAAAAAAAAAAAAAAACATGACAAGCGGCTGGGGAAGGCAAAGCGATCACAAAGTCTACCGCGGCGGCACGCCGAACCGAAGGTGTTTGGCAGGGGAACTTGTAGACAGCGACCACAGAAGGCATCGTCATTGTAGCAAACCGCCGAGGTGGTCCGCGGAGTTCGGCTCACAAGAGGCTGCAGGGGGTAGCGTTATTGAGGAACCCGCCGGGATGGCTCACGGGTTTACAGGCGTGGCGATGTAGGAGTATGTCAACAACGATCGCAGAAGGCGGCGCCCTTGTTGAAGGGAGACAGGGAGGGACACGTCTCAGACACGGGACCCAGAGTACCTGACACGAACGAGACACAGAACGAGTCACAGTTAGTAGAAAGCCGTTACCGTCCTCTATAGAACCCACGGGTCGACCCACCGATGGA
>NW_003307620.1:581944-583197 GCF_000143455.1 Volvox carteri f. nagariensis
GCGTTCTTTGCCTTGAGTTCGCCGGATTTACCCTGTTATCCTCGCGAGTCGCCGGACAGCCCGGTGAAGGATACCTACCAACAGAACAGATACCCAACGTGTGAATGCGTAAAGGACAAAGAGCAAAACAGGCCGACAGGATGGCTTCAAGAAGTCTGCAAGCATACGAAAGTCGAAGTCAAGACTCGTGGACTGACCCGGAGTCTTCGGACGCGCGGACGGGCTACAGCTACATCATAAAGCCGCTGCGGCGGTCCGCTAAGTGCGGCACAAATGCATGACAAGCGGCTGCGGAAGGCAGTGCACGTAGGAAGCCCGCCGCGGCGGCACGCCAAACTGAAGGCATTGACTTAGGAGCATATAGACAGCGACCGCGGAAGGCGGGGCGCTTGTAGAAAAGCCGCTGCGGCGGTCCGCTAAGTGCGGCACAAATGCATGACAAGCGGCTGCGGAAGGCAGTGCGCGTAGGAAGCCCGCCGCGGCGGCACGCCGAAATTAAGGCGTTGATTTAGGAGCATATAGACAGCGACCGCGGAAGGCGGGGCGCTTGTAGAAAAGCCGCTGCGGCGGTCCGCTAAGTGCGGCACAAATGCATGACAAGCGGCTGCGGAAGGCAGTGCACGTAGGAAGCCCACCGCGGCGGCACGCCGAAATTAAGGCGTTGACTTAGGAGCATATAGACAGCGACCGCGGAAGGCGGGGCGCTTGTAGAAAAGCCGCTGCGGCGGTCCGCTAAGTGCGGCACAAATGCATGACAAGCGGCTGCGGAAGGCAGTGCGCGTAGGAAGCATGCCGCGGCGGCACGCCGAAATTAAGGCGTTGACTTAGGAGCATATAGACAGCGACCACGGAAGGCGGGGCGCTTGTAGAAAAGCCGCTGCGGCGGTCCGCTAAGTGCGGCACAAATGCATGACAAGCGGCTGCGGAAGGCAGTGCGCGTAGGAAGCCCGCCGCGGCGGCACGCCGAAATTAAGGCGTTGACTTAGGAGCATGTAGACAGCGACCGCGGAAGGCGGGGTGCTTGTAGAAAAGCCGCTGCGGCGGTCCGCTAAGTGCGGCACAAATGCATGACAAGCGGCTGCGGAAGGCAGTGCGCGTAGGAAGCCCGCCGCGGCGGCACGCCGAAATTAAGGCGTTGATTTAGGAGCATATAGACAGCGACCGCGGAAGGCGGGGTGCTTGTAGAAAAGCCGCTAGTGGCGGTCCGCTAAGTGCGGCACAAATGCATGACAAGCGGCTGCGGAAGGCAATGC
>NW_003307620.1:583493-584261 GCF_000143455.1 Volvox carteri f. nagariensis
CATCATCATTGCTGGTGGCTGTCGTGTTGGCGGCTTGATTGTTGTTGTGATGGTTGCAGGCGGGGTGGTGGGCAGGGTTTCAGCATTATGAATGGTGGAGATGATGTGCTGCTGCTGCTGCTGCTGCTGCTGTGGTGGTGGCGGTGGTGGCAGCGACGGTTTGGAGGGGCTTGCTGCTGCTAGTCTACTTTCTGCTCATACTCCTACTCCTGCTCCTGCTCCTCCGCCTCGATCTTTATCCAGCATCATCTCCTGCTCCTGCTCCTGCTCCTGCTCCTGCTCCTGCTCCTGCTCCTGCTCCTGCTCCTGCTCCTGCTCCTGCTCCTGCTCCTGCTCCTGCTCCTGCTCCTGCTCCTGCTCCTGCTCCTGCTCCTGCTCCTGCTCCTGCTCCTGCTCCTGCTCCTGCTCCTGCTCCTGCTCCTGCTCCTGCTCCTGCTCCTGCTCCTGCTCCTGCTCCTGCTCCTGCTCCTGCTCCTGCTCCTGCTCCTGCTCCTGCTCCTGCTCCTGCTCCTGCTCCTCCTCCACAGCAGTGCTGCTGAAAGCTCTCCACCTCTCAGCCTGAAGTTCCTCCTCCTCCTCCTCCTCCTCCTCCTCCTCCTCCTCCTCCTCCTCCTCCTCCTCCTCCTCCTCCTCCTCCTCCTCCTCCTCCTCCTCGTCCCCCTCCCGCCAGCACTCTATAATAATAATAGCACGTGCCGCCTCCTCACGTACGTTTTGCTTTTCCTGCTTCTTCCTGTCCTGCAGCATGCAGAAAAAAAACGTTATATA
>NW_003307620.1:584438-585875 GCF_000143455.1 Volvox carteri f. nagariensis
GCTGCACCAGCCATGGAATTCTCGCGCAGCACTTTGAACCCGCCGCCAGCTCTCCGAGACCCACTGACGTTGGTGCACCTGGTAGATGGAGAGCAAGGCGGCCGTGAGCGGCGGCCGCACTGACACGTCCCCGGTAAACTCAGAGTAATACAGAGCCGCGACAGGGTCTAAAGGCGGCGGCGCCGACCTCGGGAGACGGATAGGGCCCGCAGCAAGCGTATCCGTATGATTCTCGCGGTATCAAAAAGCGACTGTATTATGAAGAGTAGAGCCAGCGGGCCAGCTGGCCGTGCACTGCACTAGAGACCAATCATGTCACCTGCTTGATCAGGTTGAGCTTCTTTGCCGTGCTAAACGGCTGCCTCAACCTCATCCTCACCCTCCTCCTCCTCCTCCTCCTCCTCCTCCTCCTCCTCATCATCATCATCATCATCCCCATCATCCGTGTTCGGCTCCTCCTCCTCCTCCTCCTCCTCCTTCTCCTTCTCCTTCTCCTTCTTCTCCTTTTTCTCCTTCTCCGTCTTCTCGTTCTCCTTAAGGAGAAGGAGAAGCTTACGGAGAAGCTTCTCCTCCTCCTCCTTTTCCTTCTTCTCCTTCTTCTCCTTCTCCTTCTTCTCCTTCTCCTTCTCCTTCTTCTCCTTCTTCTCCTTCTTCTCCTTCTCCTTCTTCGCTTTCTCCTCCTCCTTCTCCTTCTTCTCCTTCTCCTTCTTCTCCTTCCTCTCCTTCTTCTCCTTCTTCTTCTTCTCCTTCTCCTTCTCCCACAGCTCCTTGGCGGTTCCGTAGATAGAAATACTATGCTGTTTCTGTTTTATGAACTTGTAGAATAGCTCGTTGCCGACTTTAATATCGTAGTTGTGATCCCATGACAGAAAGAAACTGCCTTGACATTCTCTCACTTCATGCTGTGCATCTCTCAGAACCTTAACACCCTCAGGAACAGCAACAGCTTGAACCCCATTCGCAAAGAAAAGGCGTGCAAAGCCTACAGCCTCTATCTCAAACTTGATGTACACGCCCTCGGCAACGTAGAGTTTGTTCTCCAACTCATCAGGAGGGCCTGTTCTCAGATAGCTGATGGACCCAGCGAACATGTTACTGGTATCCTGCACAATACATAATTAAACGTCATTATTTCGAGCGCTTCTCCTGTTAACAACGTCTGCCTTCGACCATACCTTTTAAAGGTGACAAACCCTTATGTAGATTTGGTTCGGAATTCCGAAAGGATAGTTGTATGTATGGTCAGTGTCCTCAGGACCGCATAAGTAGGCAAATTTGTAAGAACATACTGTATATGCAAGTAACTATAGGTTGTCCTTAAGTCCTTTTTGGAGGTGTCAATGACTCTGCTTGTACAGGCCAGGGTCGCCAGCTGGCAGGTACCTTCCAACACCTTCCAAGCCATAACAATCTGGGAACTGGGGGGGTCGAAATTCC
>NW_003307620.1:585925-588883 GCF_000143455.1 Volvox carteri f. nagariensis
CATGACTTTTAAGGAATTTACAGAAAACTTTGCAAGGGGACCGCTTACAAGTGCCTCATGTGTGTATTGGTTTCGATCCCAGGACATGGAGCAGGAAAACTTGCACATCTGCTTACCGTGCTCTGGCACTACTACTACTACCACTACCGGAGGCAAGCACTCAGGGCAATACTCACTGCAATACCCAGTCAAGTCAGTTGCCGAGGCCCTACTGTTTTCCTACCATACTTCATCGGCAGTCTTTCCAGTTTATCCCACAATACTCGTATGCATGAATAGGTTCGGGTGGAAACAATGGCAAATCTCCGATACACCACTAAACTCAGTTCCATGAGCTACAATGAAAACAAATGAAAATGCAGATGTCTGTCGAGAAGAATGTGTGCTCCATATGCATTCTGTGCCTTAATCCATCGAGCTCTCCGTTGGGTGGGGCATGGCCCATGAAGTTGCCCCTGGTATTCCGCCCATGCAACCAAACACTGACACAAAACGAGAGGCCTTTTCAGCGGCCAGCTAATCGAGAGGCCTTTTCAGCGGCCAGCTACTACACCCAACCCCTCTGCTTGAAACCATATGGCCTCTTCACCAAACTCGCTTTCGCTGACATCCATCCCAATGGCATACTCCAGGCCGGTTCCGGCCCGGTTCCGACCTAACGGGTCCAGTTAACGAGATGGGTAACCGGTCGGTAGGATTACCGGGCGAACCGTTATCCGTTAACCGTCCCCAGTAATCGGTAACCGATGTCGGTAACCTGGCATGAGGAAAAATGCATTTCTGATTGCAACCAGTTTCTTTGTGACAATGCCCATTGTCACAAGGTTCATGCCCACGTGTCACACCCCGACAAGCTTGAGGAGGTTAAGGCAATGTGAATGCCGGGTGACAGGGGTGACAGTCTTGTGCAGGCACATTTGGAGACTAGTTTACACTGAGATTGGGGTGACGTTGGATTAGAATACTTGCAGTTCATGAAATTGAGGAAATGTGTTGCATAGGCATATCCAAACGTTTCAGAGGGACGTTGTTTCGCCCGTAACAAACTTGTTACGGGCGAAACAAACTGGATTTCCACAGTCCCGCCACTCAAAGAGCTCCCCACACCATCGCAAAGTCCCTTTTTTATTACAGACACATGTAACAAGTTGTCATAGCTTGAGATTGTCGATATATGACTGCTGGATTGTGACCAGGCCATCTCCTTACATGTCTTGCTGCACCAGCATGAGCAGTGATCCCTTCTGTTCAAAATTTTCAGGCAACATCGCAATGAGGCAAAACATTGTGCCGAATCTGCCGTACAAAGAGTGTTCAAAGCTTCACGCTACTAACGGACGAATACATAAGCATTCATTTACCTTGAAAGAATAAAGGAATTCTATAGCTTCATACAAATTCGCCTATCAGCAACTCTCCCTGGTCGTTCAAAAGTTGCTTGAAGATTCTACCATCTCCATACTATGAAGGAGCGCTTCTTCATTTCTTCATTTTATCTGAACCTTAACGTATCCTTCCAACACAATGTCCATGGACAACGGTAATGAGGTCGGCGCCTACGAGTTTGACCGGAACGCCCTGGACAACATCGCCCGTCGGCGACAAGATCGCCCACGCAAGAAATACAGCCAGCATCGTCCAGTGGATGAGTTTGGAGTACATAAGCTTGCCAGGGCAAACAATCTAAGTCAATTTACCGCGTGCCAATTGGAGGATGCCTTGTCCAAGGAAAGGTGCCATATGGACGACCTTGTGTTAGTTTAGTTGTTGCATGTAAGCTTGTGAGTTGGTGGCCTGGTTCATGCTTATGGGCGACAATTGAAATGCCGGGACAATGACTTATTATACTGGATTCACATGGTACGTTACGTTGCGAAGGGTGTCCCAAATTCACTGATGAATTGACTACTGTTGTATCCACTTCCACTGTTTAGGTGGTAGTGAAAACTACCGATTAGTGAATGAAGGGAGGCTAAGTGCCTCAGCGGTAATGACGACTTGTACAGCAATCTGTACGATCCAAGAATATAGTCGTCACCGCGAATTATCACCAATCGGTGCAATCGTAACCCAAGTGGGTCTACCAGTGACAAGTGTCACGATTATAGCAAGTGTAACGACGCAAATGCCAATCTGAGCATCCCGGGTTACGCCTTTGCTGTGTTACAATGGTATCGAGACGGGACTGCACGACTTCCGTAACAAACTTCGGGTCGGCGGTTCGATTCTGGCAACCAGCAAGTCGCAAATTGGCGATTTCATGGTGTAATGGATAAACCAGCGCACTGGCGCGAGGTGGGATGGCTCCTGTGCTCGAAATAATGGCCGAGGACGTCCATTGCTAAGTGGGGGGCAATGTAACGACGCAAATGCCAATCTGAGCATCCCGGGTTACGCCTTTGCTGTGTTACAGCAAGAGTGCTATAACCCAGTATCACACGTGATAAAAGATAGGCAAGTGCCCAATGGTTAACCAAGTAAGAGCGAAGATAATGCCAAGTGGTGAAGTGCCAGAGTATCGGGGAAAATCCGAAGTTAAATAAGCAAGTATGCCACAACAACTATCCCCCCTCTGGACGCAGCATCCTCGCAGCATTAGTGGCACGAGCCTTGACTGCTTGAAGTTCGGAGCGGAGGTCGGGCGTAAGGTTCTTCTCTGGCTCCCAGCTATTATGTTGGTTGGGGGTTGGAGTGGAACAGGAAGCAGCCATGTAAAACACTCGTACGATAGCACGATATGACATATGCGGGTCTTTTTCACTTGGTGGTGTTTAGCGCTAAGAGGATATGTGTGTGTGCGTGCGCCCACATGACGCTCCTTAGGTTCTCTAGGTGGTCTCCCCTTACGGCGTCTTCCTAGGCGGCGGGCACGATAATCAAGAGTAAAGTGGATCGCTCTTTAGCCACTGAACTGGCGGCGGTCCTGCAGGACTAAAAGGTGCAGAAGAACTGTCGCGA
>NW_003307620.1:588933-589718 GCF_000143455.1 Volvox carteri f. nagariensis
CTTCATTTTATCTGAACCTTAACGTATCCTTCCAACACAATGTCCATGGACAACGGTAATGAGGTCGGCGCCTACGAGTTTGACCGGAACGCCCTGGACAACATCGCCCGTCGGCGACAAGATCGCCCACGCAAGAAATACAGCCAGCATCGTCCAGTGGATGAGTTTGGAGTACATAAGCTTGCCAGGGCAAACAATCTAAGTCAATTTACCGCGTGCCAATTGGAGGATGCCTTGTCCAAGGAAAGGTGCCATATGGACGACCTTGTGTTAGTTTAGTTGTTGCATGTAAGCTTGTGAGTTGGTGGCCTGGTTCATGCTTATGGGCGACAATTGAAATGCCGGGACAATGACTTATTATACTGGATTCACATGCTACGTTACGTTGCGAAGGGTGTCCCAAATTCACTGATGAATTGACTACTGTTGTATCCACTTCCACTGTTTAGGTGGTAGTGAAAACTACCGATTAGTGAATGAAGGGAGGCTAAGTGCCTCAGCGGTAATGACGACTTGTACAGCAATCTGTACGATCCAAGAATATAGTCGTCACCGCGAATTATCACCAATCGGTGCAATCGTAACCCAAGTGGGTCTACCAGTGACAAGTGTCACGATTATAGCAAGTGTAACGACGCAAATGCCAATCTGAGCATCCCGGGTTACGCCTTTGCTGTGTTACAATGGTATCGAGACGGGACTGCACGACTTCCGTAACAAACTTCGGGTCGGCGGTTCGATTCTGGCAACCAGCAAGTCGCAAATTGGCGATTTCATGGTGTAAT
>NW_003307620.1:589867-591654 GCF_000143455.1 Volvox carteri f. nagariensis
GGGTGGAACCCGTAACTAAAGAAGAAAGGAGATTGTCCCGTAGAGCGATTGACAGCGTTATTCATCGCGAATTCTGCAGCCGAAAGATAGGTATCCCAAACGCGCGGGTTGTTGCCAGCGTAGGTTCGCAGCATATCACCCTAAAGTGCGATTCATCCGCTCAGTCTGACCGTCAGTTTGTGGGTGGTAAGCAGTAGAAAGGCTGACTCGGAAATTCGCCAAAGTGCCAAGGGCTCCCCAAAACTTGGCACCAAACTGAGGTCCTCTATCAGAGATAATCGATTTGGGAACACCATGTAAACGCACCACGTTATCAAAGAACAGTCGAGCGGTTTGCTCCGAGGTGACTGCTGTGGTGGTCGGTACCAAATGTACCATCTTGGTCAAGCGGTCAACAATGACGAGGACAGCATCGTATCCCCCCTCAGAAAGAGGAAGTCCAACGACGTAGCTGGAACCTTGACGACTGCATGCTACAATCCAGGTACGGCATGCAGTGGGCCGGTGACACTCAAGAAATCCTGCATACACTTCCTTAATCTTAGATGCCATAGTGCTTTCATTTTGTTGTAAATACAGATTTATACCGATTAGTACTGCGCTTGACATTGAGCATCTAACAACGACTCACTGCCAACACAAAGCGTTGACTACAGGTGTTTATGCCATTAGACCTCATTTAAGTGAGCGGGGACAGGAGCTTGCCACAAAGCTGAAGATTGAGAACAAGCTTCTTCTCTGTGAGGGCGCCCTTAGGGCACCCTGTCCAGTCTGCTAAGCTCTCTCACTGACGATGGAGACAATGAAATCTTCCAATGTGATTGGGAGGCACAGGAGCAGACCAACCTTTTCAAGCTGCTCGGGCTGGGTGAGTCACGGGACTGTGTTGACCAGGTCCACATTGGCGGCGGCCACACCATGACTCTGCACTCATCGTCACAGAACTTTGTTACCTGGTTCTATGTTATTCTGACATCTACGCTAGCTATTCACCGGCATCAAGGGTTGCAGTCCGATGCTGCTGCACAAGCATGATAACTAATGTAATGTTTTATTGTACTTTGCCCCTCTATTTGTTTTCAATGCAGATGTATTTTAGCTATGAGTGTCGAGGAGGCAGAGCAGTGTCTTGAAGCTGTTTCAAGCAGCAGCCGGATCCCATGACCAATGGATGTCAAGCGCTGGACCAGATCACCTAGCAGCAGATCAGAAAGTGAGTTCCTGTCAAAGTTTGTGTTGGTTTCATGTCAGGGTTACAAATAGGTTGGTTGGGTGCTCACCAAGAATTGCATGGTTTTGCGACATCGTGTTAATTATGTGCTTCAGTATAGCAACCTGTCCATTTTTACTCCACTAAGCCTATATGTCTATAACTAACTGACTGACACATGTCCCGCTGCTGTTGCAGTCAACCACCTTGGACATGGTGAAGCAGTGGGCCACAGATGTGGGCGGTGGAGATTGCAACAGCCATGATGACAGCAAAGGCCGCCTCAAAGCGCAGCAGTTCTGCGCCTGATGTCGTCTTGACCTAAGCGGATCTCCCCTTCATGGAAACAAAGGCGAAGGGGAAGGGGGGCAAGAAACGACGGTGGTAATGGATGCACGTTTATTTTGGGACGAATGCACATGTAATGTGATGAACAGCTGCATTGTCTTCTTTTGTGGAGGTGCCTTTTCTTAGGGCTGAAAGCACGTTCGTATCACATGATCATGATCAGCCGTGTCTTGAGACGGCTTGGCTTATAAGCAAATCCATCTCAAGACACGGCTGATCACGTGATAAG
>NW_003307620.1:591704-598013 GCF_000143455.1 Volvox carteri f. nagariensis
AGAGTGAGAGACACTGAGGCACTATATTTCGCCCACTCAGGATGATTGGGACGAACACCTGCCACTCATTGAGTTCGCTATTAATAACTCGAGGCAGAGCTCAACGGGTGCCACCCCGTTTAGCCTTAATGGTATCAAGCAGCCACATGTGCTGGTTGACTTGCACCTGAAAACCAAAGTGCCTGCCGCTGACCTCTATCCCAAGGTCATGCACAAACGTATTGGACCGCAAAACTTAAGGCTGTGCAATCCCGCCAGTGCAATGTTGTCGACAAGCACCGGCATGTGGTGCGTTTTGAGGTTGGGGAATCCGTGCTGCTCAGCACCCGCAACATCCAGTTGAAATCTCCTGGAGCAAAGAAATTATTGCCTAAGTTTATTGGGCCATATAAGGTTGTCGCTCGAGTGGGAGAGAATGCGGTAATATTGTGATTACCCGCGACTTCCCGACTCCATCCAGTCTTCCACGTATCCTTGCTCAAACCATTCAAGGACGATGGAACACGACAACCGCCGCCCCCGTTCATAATTGATGAAGAGCCATATTACATGGTCGAGGCACTACTTGACCACCGTGATGTGAAAATCCGAGGTGGAACCGGCAAAACACGTCGAGAATATCTGGTTAAATGGGAAGGCTATGACTCCAGTCATAACACCTATGAGCCGGAAGATTCCCTGCATCAGTCCGTTCCCCTGGCCAAAGCTATTGACGACTATGAACGACGGTTGGCAGCAAAGTCGGGGCAACCTACACCAAAAAGAAAAGTGGTCCTGACCACCTCTCCTTTGGTAGCACCCCGGAACACTACCCCAGAACAACCGAAACGGAAAGCACCTGCTCTCAAGAAAAGGTGACACTCCTGGAACGGTTCACTTCTGAGGGGGAGGGATGTAGCAAGCTACATTTACCTTAGAAAGCTATTAATGCTTAATCACAGTAACGGTACGGTCCCGTAGTTATGAACCATACTCGTTAACTGTATGAACTCACTTTCTGTTGCGCTATCACAACCTAGTGTACGACACCAAGACTCCAGGAATGGAGATGGCAGCAGGTGGGCCGCATTTAACCACCCAGGTGAAGTGCTTCGGCCAGACACTTCTGTATCACTATACTAGTGTTCAGGGTTCAAGACCTTGCTGACTTCCTGTGTCTTTTCTCATGTCTAACGCTGAGCCGTCAATCGTGGTCGAGACCCTCCTCTTCCACGGCCTTACATCTCAAGTCTTCCGCTAAAATGCCTAAGGTAAGAGATGGCTGTTACAGGCAATCCTACAGGTCGGGACCACCCTGGGCGCTTCATGCTGGGGCCCCGCCCAAAAAGGGGGTGCTGAAAAACTGGCTGTAAAGGAGGTCCAGATCCATATCATGTGCCTGTTGGAGGAGCATAAGGAGACCCAGTTCCAGACAGTTGTCACCAGGATGGCAAAGGAGCTCAAGGATGCACAGACCGTCATTCGGAGCCAAGAAGCCAGCATCAGCATGCTCACGTGGGTTCTCTCTTGGCACATGCATGTTGCTGCAGCCAGATGGGCGGTGTTACCCACACCATGTGCAGGGTTCTTTAGATTCCACCCATGCACCACTGCTGGTTTGTGATCCCATGTAAGGAGCACTCATTGGGTGGCGACACTGATGCGGTTCACGAGGCGATTCAGAGCTTCTACGAGGTGCAGAACGCCAAGGCCAGGGCACAGGGAATGGATGATGCCTATTTGGGCCCTGGAGCTCTCATCCACAGCATTCCCAGGCAGCTATTGGAATGATGACCAGGATATTCATCTTGCAGATACCTTAGTCGAGCGATGAGCTCGTCCTTTGACTTTAGCTCCTCTTCCTTTGGCTTGAGCGTTTGCATCATTATGATTTCGTGCGCCACCAACGCATTGGGACCTCCGGCGATGATCCTTTTACGCAATTCATCCTCGTTAAGTTGTTTATCCGTTGCGGGGCAATGTATTCTTTAAAATAATTTAATCTTTTTATACTAATAAAAAAACAATGCATGTGATATTCCTGTGATTCGCGGAGTACTGCAAAAATACGAAAAACTTACATGTGTAGTCAGAACGTTTGTGATTCTGATTTCCGCGAATCTAATACAAGAATTATTCAAGGATCATGCGTGATATATATAACGCGTTTGTCTTAGGATTTTTTGTCGCCCACCAATATAACCCGTTTTCGACTCCGTCCGCTAGCTCATACAATACCTGAAAATGTTATTAAAATCCATTTCTTATAGAGCTGTATCATATGATAGGTATGTCTATATGAAAAGGATATCGTCGACAACTTAACCGTCACACAACGACAAAATGAACAAGACGACACAATGGTGTCGCCATCGTCGTCATTTTCATCTTCAGAATTCAAGGTTATACTATTGAACAAGAATTCAGCAAGAATGGATAAACTCAACGAGGCTGTAAAGTCTATGGGTTTGGCAAAGTGGGCAGCAGTGTAAAGCGAACCAATGCCCACTAGACATTCGGCACGAAGAAATCTACGTGCAGGATCGTGCAGCATGCAGCTCTCGTGATGCACAGCTCATATGTATCCGTATCCGTATGATTCTCGCGGTATCAAAAAGCGACTGTATTATGAAGAGTAGAGCCAGCGGGCCAGCTGGCCGTGCACTGCACTAGAGACCAATCATGTCACCTGCTTGATCAGGTTGAGCTTCTTTGCCGTGCTAAACGGCTGCCTCAACCTCATCCTCACCCTCCTCCTCCTCCTCCTCCTCCTCCTCCTCCTCATCATCATCATCATCATCCCCATCATCCGTGTTCGGCTCCTCCTCCTCCTCCTCCTCCTCCTTCTCCTTCTCCTTCTCCTTCTTCTCCTTTTTCTCCTTCTCCGTCTTCTCGTTCTCCTTAAGGAGAAGGAGAAGCTTACGGAGAAGCTTCTCCTCCTCCTTCTTCTCCTTCCTCTCCTTCTTCTCCTTCTTCTTCTTCTCCTTCTCCTTCTCCCACAGCTCCTTGGCGGTTCCGTAGATAGAAATACTATGCTGTTTCTGTTTTATGAACTTGTAGAATAGCTTGTTGCCGACTTTAATATCGTAGTTGTGATCCCATGACAGAAAGAAACTGCCTTGACATTCTCTCACTTCATGCTGTGCATCTCTCAGAACCTTAACACCCTCAGGAACAGCAACAGCTTGAACCCCATTCGCAAAGAAAAGGCGTGCAAAGCCTACAGCCTCTATCTCAAACTTGATGTACACGCCCTCGGCAACGTAGAGTTTGTTCTCCAACTCATCAGGAGGGCCTGTTCTCAGATAGCTGATGGACCCAGCGAACATGTTACTGGTATCCTGCACAATACATAATTAAACGTCATTATTTCGAGCGCTTCTCCTGTTAACAACGTCTGCCTTCGACCATACCTTTTAAAGGTGACAAACCCTTATGTAGATTTGGTTCGGAATTCCGAAAGGATAGTTGTATGTATGTTGTTACAGGGTGGTCAACTTCGCCAGCGGCCCCCTTTCCCGGGGCAGTCCCTGCTCTCCCCTGCTAGAGGGGCACCCTAATCCGTCACCCCATCCGACTTCAGAATGTATTCGTTGGGTTCGGCAACTCACCACCAGCATCCAACCAAATCTAGCGGATCAACGGCGCATCAACTTAGTTCCTGGTCAGCTCGCAAGTTGATATTATCACGTCCTACACCGTCCATAAGATGGGGGGCCACCTCCCATTTCATCACTCCTTAAACACCCGAGGAGCCGGCAGGCGGATTTGAACCCGGGTCGACTGGGTCGACTGGGAGCAGAAGTTGTATGTATGGTCAGTGTCCTCAGGACCACATAAGTAGGCAAATTTGTAAGAACATACTGTATATGCAAGTAACTATAGGTTGTCCTTAAGTCCTTTTTGGAGGTGTCAATGACTCTGCTTGTACAGGCCAGGGTCGCCAGCTGGCAGGTACCTTCCAACACCTTCCAAGCCATAACAATCTGGGAACTGGGGGGGTCGAAATTCCATAAAATAAGGCTTTCCTTTTCCATAAAATGAGATCTCCTTTTTCCATAAAATGACATGTTATTTTCCATAATTCGTCCACAATAATACAAATGCTCCCCGAACCCATGACAAAAAAAGGCGGGCGGTGACCTTTCACCCAAGGCCTAGGAAGACGGTTGGAGGAGGGTAGGATCCGGGCTGGAATTAGGGAAGAGCTCTGTCGCAGAATTGGCCTGGATTTTATTCCTGACAAAAGAATTGGTCCGTCGGTGAATTGTTCTGGCGGGCTCGCCAGAGGTATTCGAATTGCGCTGTGGAACCTCGGAATTGGGCTGTGCTGGGCCTGAATTGGCCTGTCCGGGTGTCGAATTGGCCTGACAGGGTGTCGAATTAGCTTTGCAGGGTATCGAGATAGCCTTGCATGGTATCGAATTGACCTGTTCGGGGTGTCAAATTGGCCTTGCAGGGTATCGAATTAGCGTGTTCAGGGTGTCGAATTGGCTGTCAAGTTGGCAGGATTGGCTCGAGCTGGCATCCAAAAGCACATGACTTTTAAGGAATTTACAGAAAACTTTGCAAGGGGACCGCTTACAAGTGCCTCATGTGTGTATTGGTTTCGATCCCAGGACATGGAGCAGGAAAACTTGCACATCTGCTTACCGTGCTCTGGCACTACTACTACTACCACTACCGGAGGCAAGCACTCAGGGCAATACTCACTGCAATACCCAGTCAAGTCAGTTGCCGAGGCCCTACTGTTTTCCTACCATACTTCATCGGCAGTCTTTCCAGTTTATCCCACAATACTCGTATGCATGAATAGGTTCGGGTGGAAACAATGGCAAATCTCCGATACACCACTAAACTCAGTTCCATGAGCTACAATGAAAACAAATGAAAATGCAGATGTCTGTCGAGAAGAATGTGTGCTCCATATGCATTCTGTGCCTTAATCCATCGAGCTCTCCGTTGGGTGGGGCATGGCCCATGAAGTTGCCCCTGGTATTCCGCCCATGCAACCAAACACTGACACAAAACGAGAGGCCTTTTCAGCGGCCAGCTAATCGAGAGGCCTTTTCAGCGGCCAGCTACTACACCCAACCCCTCTGCTTGAAACCATATGGCCTCTTCACCAAACTCGCTTTCGCTGACATCCATCCCAATGGCATACTCCAGGCCGGTTCCGGCCCGGTTCCGACCTAACGGGTCCAGTTAACGAGATGGGTAACCGGTCGGTAGGATTACCGGGCGAACCGTTATCCGTTAACCGTCCCCAGTAATCGGTAACCGATGTCGGTAACCTGGCATGAGGAAAAATGCATTTCTGATTGCAACCAGTTTCTTTGTGACAATGCCCATTGTCACAAGGTTCATGCCCACGTGTCACACCCCAACAAGCTTGAGGAGGTTAAGGCAATGTGAATGCCGGGTGACAGGGGTGACAGTCTTGTGCAGGCACATTTGGAGACTAGTTTACACTGAGATTGGGGTGACGTTGGATTAGAATACTTGCAGTTCATGAAATTGAGGAAATGTGTTGCATAGGCATATCCAAACGTTTCAGAGGGACGTTGTTTCGCCCGTAACAAACTTGTTACGGGCGAAACAAACTGGATTTCCACAGTCCCGCCACTCAAAGAGCTCCCCACACCATCGCAAAGTCCCTTTTTTATTACAGACACATGTAACAAGTTGTCATAGCTTGAGATTGTCGATATATGACTGCTGGATTGTGACCAGGCCATCTCCTTACATGTCTTGCTGCACCAGCATGAGCAGTGATCCCTTCTGTTCAAAATTTTCAGGCAACATCGCAATGAGGCAAAACATTGTGCCGAATCTGCCGTACAAAGAGTGTTCAAAGCTTCACGCTACTAACGGACGAATACATAAGCATTCATTTACCTTGAAAGAATAAAGGAATTCTATAGCTTCATACAAATTCGCCTATCAGCAACTCTCCCTGGTCGTTCAAAAGTTGCTTGAAGATTCTACCATCTCCATACTATGAAGGAGCGCTTCTTCATTTCTTCATTTTATCTGAACCTTAACGTATCCTTCCAACACAATGTCCATGGACAACGGTAATGAGGTCGGCGCCTACGAGTTTGACCGGAACGCCCTGGACAACATCGCCCGTCGGCGACAAGATCGCCCACGCAAGAAATACAGCCAGCATCGTCCAGTGGATGAGTTTGGAGTACATAAGCTTGCCAGGGCAAACAATCTAAGTCAATTTACCGCGTGCCAATTGGAGGATGCCTTGTCCAAGGAAAGGTGCCATATGGACGACCTTGTGTTAGTTTAGTTGTTGCATGTAAGCTTGTGAGTTGGTGG
>NW_003307620.1:598069-600006 GCF_000143455.1 Volvox carteri f. nagariensis
TTCGCACGTCCCCTTAGAATCGCAATATATAATTGACGGGTTATTGGCAGCCCTGCCTACTGCAATGGCACTGCATCCCGCGCGAGCCGCGATGGCGTTTGCCCTAGCGGCCGCTATGGATGAAATTTTTGACAACCTTGAGGATATGTTCAATTCTCAATGGCATTGCTTGAGCGTGTGGGCCGACGCGGCGCGGCCCATGCCGCCGGAAGTGCGGCCGACTTGCCATTTCGGGGATGGCTTCAGCCCTGATACTACAATGGGTTACATATTGGCTATGTAAGCGGTCGTGCGCGGGCGAGCAACACGAGCGGCGTTGTCCTTGTTCATTTTCCAAAATAAACTGCAGCGGTGTGACTAGAAATTCGGTCGGAGTGCAAAGCGCGCACAATTTGTCAAATATGTGGTCTTTATAAGCGATTGGGCTTGGCTGTTTGTTATAACTCGCGAAATTGGCGATGCAATTCAGCTAACGGTACGAGGGGTCGAAATTCAACCCCCCCCGGTCACTTTAGACTTTTCGTCCACTTTACCGGTAACGTACCGTTACCATGTCCGAACCGACCACTTTTCCCAAAAAGTCTTAACGTAACGTAGCATGTGAACTGGCTATTAGGGACAATGACACGGCATTTCACGCCCTCAAAGCGGGAACAAACGCTAAAACTAAATACATACATAGTTCTAAATCTTCTACTAAAATTTTCCTGCAGCGTTAGAGGCCTTTTATTTTGTTTTGGCGAACGCTGCTTCCCATGCTACTGGGATACTCCCTATGGCATAAACATGCCGGTTACCGACCGGTTGGGGCCCATTAACCCAACTGACCGTTAACCCAGCTGATCGTTAACCCAACTGGCCGTTAACCCAACCGACCGTTAACCCAACCGGGCCGTTAACGCCATTCAACCGGCCGGTTGGGTTAATGGGCCCCAAACGGTCGGTAACCGGCATGTTTATGCCATAGGGCATTTCGCAGCTGCTGTTGTTGCTGCTGTTGTCGCTGCCAGTCATGGTTGTAGTGCCCTGCAGCAAACAGCTCCTGCCTGTGACCTCCAATGCACACTGCTCAACGAGCCGCCCACTCAGGGGTTGTGTCTCAGCTACAGAGCGCGCCACAGCAACTATACAGGTGCCTGTCATGAATACCCAGCAACGAGTTGGCGATCTGTCAAAATGGTGAACTGCACCCCCGAACAAGCTGCTCTGCCCTTAAGATCTCTGCTGACCTGTACATCAATACACACAAATTGGGTCAGCACAAACCATGTGTCACACAATTGAGGCTCAGCTTCTCACGCGACTCACTGGAATCCAAAATCGTAGTCACCACATTGCTTGCACGTGTAAAGCTTCCCCCCACCCTCTGTTGTCTATGGCCTTAGACGGTAAGGCCCGGTACACTCCCTCTCAGTACCGTGGCGGCACGAAGCGGGGAGAGCTGTAAATCTTCTGCATAGGAGGGGGTGTATGTAAGGATACACGGTCTCTCAAAGCACCGGTCACAATGTTTCCAACTGTTTTCGGCACGGCACAGGGACATCACCGCCCCACGTGTTTGACACAGACTCGCGATTTTCTCTCTGTAACCAATAGTCCAAATTTATCACCTCGGAACAAGTCCCATCCCGCAACAATGCCGAGAACTTCTTCAAACTGGCGCACAGCATCCACCCCTCCATCGTCCCCATCCAGCGCCTCGTGGAGGGGTTTAGGGTTTTAGGGTTTTAGGGAGTACACACGGGGGGAAAGAATGGGCTATTGCAGCGAAACAACGCCCCAGATGAGTGCTAAAAACAATGCATTAGAACATGCATATTTGAAGCTTAGCCTAACGTTGTCCTTGGCCTCCGACTGCACCCACTACCCTCCAGAGCGTGGCTTGGAGCTTTTCGAGTCAAGGAACGTACGTCATACATCGCTACAAGGTGTGTATG
>NW_003307620.1:616535-617451 GCF_000143455.1 Volvox carteri f. nagariensis
ACCTCTGCTCCAGAGTTATTGGATACTGGCGCGTACGGCCTGTGTGTCGAAGGAGCTAAGACCCCCAGCAGGGGCAGAAGCAGGGGGCGAGGCAGCCAGGAGCAAGGGAAAGGGCTTGGAGCAAAGCCCCCCAGGGGCAGGGGCAGGGGCAGGGGCAGGGGCAGGGGCTAGCATAGCTTGTGTAGCTAGTATTGCCTTTAAGTTGTTGCATTTAAGCTTGTGAGTTGGTGGCCTGGTTTATGCTTATGGGCGACAATTGCATGAAATGCTGGGTGACAGGGGTGACAATAATGCGCGCAGGCTTGAGAGTGGGACTTCTGGGCCCATAATACATTGAAATTCGTATCCGTCAGACGGCAAACAACCAGGAATTCACATGGCGAAGTATAAGCATTGGATGGGGCTGGCGGCCGAGCAAGCGGGCAGGAAGGAGGTGCTCCCGCACATCACAATGTTTATCCCACGTTCGGCGAATTGCAAGCTTATGCAGTTTAGGCTTTGCTGTTGGGCACTGGCGGCTAACAGAGCGCGTAAGGGACGGCGTTATATACCTAGGGAGGAGCGAGTATGCCCCTGCTGCGGCACTGATAGCCACATCGAGGATGAGAAACACATTTTGCTGGACTGTCCGGTTTACGACGGAATCAGATCTGATATGGGCTTTCCACGCTTCGAACATATGAAGGACGCTATGAAGTGGGAACCTGGACGCCTGGCAAGAATGCTGGAACGTATATGGTCTCACCGCAACTCTATCGTTCCCTTTGGTCGTTAGTATACTTCATTACTTGTTTCGTTGGAAGTGCGAGGTAGGATGGTGCTTATAGGCGATTTGGCAGCCCTTGAGCCCTCGGCTCGTACTAGGGTGGTTTGCAGGTACGGGGAACGCACCCACGACCATGTAACAACAACAACA
>NW_003307620.1:623766-625032 GCF_000143455.1 Volvox carteri f. nagariensis
CTTCTCTCTCTTCTCTCTTTCTGTCTGTGCGTGTGTCTGTGTGTGTAAACACTCATGTGTACACACACACACACCATGTACACACAAGCAGGCGATGTTGGGGTAACAAGAAAACACACAAACACACACACACACACACACAGGACTGTTGGGGCACATGGTAGTGTTGGGGTAACGTGAAACACACGCAACCACAGTCCTGATTGGGCACATGATGGGGTTGGGGTAACATGAAAACATGCACACACACAGCCACAGAACTATTCGGGTATATGCTGGTGTTGGGGTAACATACGACACAGAGACACACAGACAGACAGAGGCAGAGACAGAGAGACACACACTCACACACACACACACACATACACACACACACACACACACACACACAGAATCACACAGAATCACACAGAGTCACACAGAGTCACACACAGTCACACAGAGGCACACACAGAGGCACACACAGAGGCACACACAGAGGCACACACAGAGGCACACACAGAGGCACACACAGAGGCACACACAGAGGCACACACAGAGGCACACACAGAGGCACACACAGAGGCACACACAGAGGCACACATACACAAACACAGACACACACTGTCAAACACACACAAAGACAGACACACACAGTCAAACACACACTAAGACAGACACACACACACACACACACACACAAAGACAGAGACACACACACACACATACACACAGACATACTCACACACATAAACCTGCCTGTCATGCATTATTCTTCTACATCATATCCTGTCAGCCAAACATCTCATTTCCGAATTGGTGGGTGCCCATCAAACAGATAGAGCAGCATCCGAGCAGCATCTCCTACTTCCTGCTCTGCTGCCGCTGAAATGTTGCTGCTGCTTCCGAAACGGAGGATGCTGCCCTGCTGCACCGGAGGCAGGCGGCTATAGCCCATGCTACCATCCCGTCCTTGATGACCACGCCGGTTCTCAGCACGTGTTCCCCACACAAGATGAAACGGGTTGATGCATGCACGCTCGTCACAGATGTGCATCGCATCATACTGTGTGTGCGGCAGCACATGTTGTTGTTGAGGTTGCTGCTGGGGTTGTTGCTGCTGCATAGACGGGACAGCAGACACTGGATGATGGTTGGGCAACAGGAGGGATGGAGGAGGTCCACGGAAGGCCCACAAAATGAGCCGGCATGCGTTTGTGGAGCTTGTGTACACATCAAGATCCGCACCCCCCTTACTGCAATAAGCGGCCTTGGTGTCTGCATTAC
>NW_003307620.1:625082-625850 GCF_000143455.1 Volvox carteri f. nagariensis
CCCATACCCCAATCCCGCATTCCCCCAATCCCTGCCAAACCCCAATCTCTTTTTACCGATCCGCAAGTGCCTCAATCCCCTTGCCCACTTTAAAGGCCACTGCCTTATGGCTGCATGCCTTTGCCAGCACCAGCTGCAGGGCAGCCTGCCGCCGTGCAGCAGCTGCTGCTGCTGCTGCTGCATCGACAGCATCTTTATTTGCACCTCGTGCTGATGATGCAGCCGCCGGGGTCCCCTGATATAGCAGCAGCCGTGTTGAACGGCGGACGACGGCTTGCTGGGGTTGTTGTTCATGATTCATAACATTGATGGGCGCCTGCCCACTTTTCCTTTTCCTTGTTGCGATGATGGCTGGCGCTGGCGCTGGCGCTGGCGCTGGCGCTGGCGCTGGCGCTGGCGCTGGCGCTGGCGCTGGCGCTGGCGCTGGCGCTGGCGCTGGCGCTGGCGCTGGCGCTGGCGCTGGTCGTCCTCCTCCCCCGGAGACGTTTGCTTCTTGTTCTAATATGTCGTGCAATTCGGCCTCCATTGTCTCTTCCATAACCTTCTGCCTGCGCTGCCACACCTCCTCGTCTTTTGAGTCGTCCGCCGTCTTGTCCTCCTCTTCATTCGTCATGCCTGTCGCCATCATCATCCTCGTCGTCGTCCTCATCCTCGTCATCAGCCGCCCTTGATGTTGATGATGACTTTGCTCGTCAGCTTGATCATCATCATCCTCCTCATCATCCTCCGACCAAGAAAGCATGAGGTTATCCACGCAGTTGTTCGCCA
>NW_003307621.1:0-2734 GCF_000143455.1 Volvox carteri f. nagariensis
CGAGGCGTGCATGGGGTATCAGGGGGTTTCACAGGGCGGTGTGCAGCCATCACAAGCCTCTCTTCCTGCTGCTTTCCTGCCTTCCTGCAGCCTCCCTATCCACAATCACATCGGCCCTCTACCTACTTACCTACCGGGGTACCTACCTCTACATATGCAAATAACGACCGGCGTCATGATCAAGCGGCCGCCACACCCTATTACCTAGGCCATGTGCACAAATCCGCTCGGTCCTCCTTTTGCTGTACGTACGGTGTCGTACGAGTAATGTACGATGCCTGATTGAAGTCGTTCCCACGCGGCGCGGGGCGGTGACTGATGGAATGGTTACCACGAGCACGTCAGGTACTGCACACGTTGGACGAGCTTACAGCTGGGTTTACAAGCATGCAGATGGATGGGCACAGCACAGCACAGCGATCAGCACAGCACAGCGATCAGCACAGCACAGCTCAGCAGCGCACGGCACCCTCCAGCCCAGTTGTACATTTTCGTATGGGCGGGTGCACGGCTGCAGCGGTAGTGTAAGGCCGCAACCATGCTGGCAAGTTGGATGCGCAAGCGCACCATTGACAAGCCCCCGAGAAATATTCAAGTTAATCGCAGGTCCTCAATGAGGACCATATTAGCGATTAAGCTAATAAGAACAGATACTACACATGATCTGAGCCAAAAGGCCGAGAAAGGTATGGAAACAACAGGGATGGGCCACGGACGAGTGCACGGCAAAATACTCCTTTGGCCAAGCTTGCGCTCGATGGTGGGGGGTGGTATTTAGAAGCACATTGCTCCCCCTGAAAGACCTTGCTTGCTGTTCCTGGTCCGCAATGTCGGGGCCAAGCAGTAGCTTATTACAGCAGGACCGATTAAGCTAATGCACAGAGCTGGTGATTCGGCCGCTGCTTCAATCCGTCAGAGCGGTGTAGCGGAGTCCAGTCAGTAGGGACCCATCCATGTCCCTGCCCGCCTGCTGCAGCAGCAGTCAAGGCAGCCGGGTGAAGCTGACGCCACAGACCTTGAAAAAAACAGGCATGCGGAGGTGGAGCTGCGCGTCAGATATCGCGCCTGTAACTGTAGGCTTTATGAGCGAAACGAAAGAAAACCAAAGTTTTCTGTGTATTTGCCGAGCGTGTACTCGGTTGAATGTCCTGGGTGTGTACGGCTGGACCGTACAGGGCTAGAATAAGTCGCAGGAGTGCGACGGAAAGAGCAATTTCGCGAGTTCATAGCGAGTTCATGCTGACAGGTTTCCGCTGCGGCTTCTGCCTAACCTACAGGCTTCAGAAGCAGAGTCGCTCGGTAACCAGGCTCGCCCCCTCCCACGGAAGCAAGCACTAACTTTCCTGCCTGCAGGTACCCCTCCGTCTGAACGACCCCTAAGCGGTAAGGCAACTACTCAAGAAAACAAAGATTTGGCTGTAATAAAGGCTTGGCATTGTAAAAGCAACGTGTGCCCTGTAATGGACACTTGGCGCTAGCCAACCGTGAGGCCGCCGCGGCCATGCCATGCGCAGGGGTTGGAATCCACAGCATCCACATCGAACACGTACGGGCCAAGGAAGGGCATCTGTACCCGGACAGGAAAACACAGCACAGCGAGGCGTGCATGGGGTATCAGGGGGTTTCACAGGGCGGTGTGCAGCCATCACAAGCCTCTCTTCCTGCTGCTTTCCTGCCTTCCTGCAGCCTCCCTATCCACAATCACATCGGCCCTCTACGTACTTACCTACCGGGGTACCTACCTCTACATATGCAAATAACGACCGGCGTCATGATCAAGCGGCCGCCACACCCTATTACCTAGGCCATGTGCACAAATCCGCTCGGTCCTCCTTTTGCTGTACGTACGGTGTCGTACGAGTAATGTACGATGCCTGATTGAAGTCGTTCCCACGCGGCGCGGGGCGGTGACTGATGGAATGGTTACCACGAGCACGTCAGGTACTGCACACGTTGGACGAGCTTACAGCTGGGTTTACAAGCATGCAGATGGATGGGCACAGCACAGCACAGCGATCAGCGATCAGCACAGCACAGCGATCAGCACAGCACAGCTCAGCAGCGCACGGCATCCTCCAGCCCAGTTGTACATTTTCGTATGGGCGGGTGCACGGCTGCAGCGGTAGTGTAAGGCCGCAACCATGCTGGCAAGTCGGATGCGCAAGCGCACCATTGACAAGCCCCCGAGAAATATTCAAATTAATCGCAGGTCCTCAATGAGGACCATATTAGCGATTAAGCTAATAAGAACAGATACTACACATGATCTGAGCCAAAAGGCCGAGAAAGGTATGAAAACAACAGGGATGGGCCACGGACGAGTGCACGGCAAAATACTCCTTTGGCCAAGCTTGCGCTCGATGGTGGGGGGTGGTATTTAGAAGCACATTGCTCCCCCTGAAAGCACCTGCTTGCTGTTCCTGGTCCGCAATGTCGGGGCCAAGCAGTAGCTTATTACAGCAGGGCCGATTAAGCTAATGCACAGAGCTGGTGATTCGGCCGCTGCTTCAATCCGTCAGAGCGGTGTAGCGGAGTCCAGTCAGTAGGGACCCATCCATGTCCCTGCCCGCCTGCTGCAGCAGCAGTCAAGGCAGCCGGGTGAAGCTGACGCCACAGACCTTGAAAAAAACAGGCATGCGGAGGTGGAGCTGCGCGTCAGATATCGCGCCTGTAACTGTAGGCTTTATGAGCGAAACGAAAGAAAACCAAAGTTTTCTGTGTATTTGCCGAGCGT